>NW_010156889.1:300-1299 GCF_000695765.1 Mesitornis unicolor
GATGGGATGTCCCCATGTGTCCCCATGTGTCCCTATTGTGTCCCTATTGTGTCCCCACGTGTCCCACTGCAGATGCCCATGGGGATGGGGTGTCCCAATGGTGTCCCCATGATGTCCCTATGATGTCCCCATGTGTCCCCACTGCAGGTGGCTGTGGGGATGGGATGTCCCATGGCGTCCCCACGTGTCCTCACTGCAGATGGCCATGGGGATGGGGTGTCCCATGTGTCCCAATGGTGTCCCCACGTGTCCCCGCTGCAGATGCCCATGGGGATGGGATGTCCCATAGTGTCCCCATTGTGTCCCCACGTGTCCCCGCTGCAGATGTCCATGGGGATGGGGTGTCCCATGTGTCCCAATGGTGTCCCCACGTGTCCCCGCTGCAGATGCCCATGGGGATGGGATGTCCCATAGTGTCCCCATTGTGTCCCCACGTGTCCCCGCTGCAGATGTCCATGGGGATGGGGTGTCCCATGTGTCCCAATGGTGTTCCCATGGTGTCCCCATGTGTCCCCACCGCAGGTGGCCGTGGAGGGTTTCCTGCGGCGCGAGTGCGCGGCGCTGCCCGTGCCCACCATGGTGACGCCGTGCCAGACCCTGGTGCACCAATACTTCAGCCTCCTCCTCGCCGACCTCGAGGGACACCTCGTGAGGGGCACCCACAGCACTGGGGGGACGGGGTCATCTCGGGGTGCTGGGGACACCACGGGGTGCTGGAGGGGTTGGGAACACTGTGCCAGCTGGGGACATCTCAGGGTGCTATGAGGGGGAGGGATTTGGGGACACCCTGCTGTCTGGGGACATCTTGGGGTGCTGGGGATGGGGATCAGGGACACCTTGGGGACACCACAGCATCCAAGGACATCTTAGGATGTTGGGGATGTTGTGCCAACTGAGGACACCTTGGGGTGCTGTGGTGATTTGGGACATCTTGGGGTGCTAGGGGACACTGTGCCATCCAGGGCCCCCTTAGGGTGCTAAGGAGGGGGTCTGGGGCCA
>NW_010156890.1:0-2225 GCF_000695765.1 Mesitornis unicolor
GGGGGGGCAAAGCCCGGCCTGGTGGTTGAGGGGGATCCGATGGGAGGAGCTGGTGGTGGGTGACTGGGGCTGACCAGGCTGGATCGTTTGGTCCCTCCAGAGCCAGAGCCTCTTTGGTTGTCTGCAGGATAGCTGTTGCAACAGGAGGAGAGAAATAAGGCTATTAGCTGCGAGGCCAGATTAGACTGTACAATCTCATCGTTAATGCAAATCATGTGTGCTTGGTGCAGTCCAGACAAAAATCCAAGTTCCAGCTTTAACTGCTGTTTCCAAGAGACCTCGCTCCTTGGTTTTCGTTCCCTCACAGCGTTTCTTTTGGCCTGCACCACCAGAAGAAAGGAAAGCTTCTGGGGATGGCAGCAGTGCTATCTCCTGTCCCATCTTCCCGGCTGACAAGAACAAGAGCCAGCTCACCTCACCTCTGCGGCAGAGGCCAGGCGTCACGGCCGAGCTCAGAGCAGCCTCCTGGCTTAAGAGCTCCTGCAGCAACGCAAGGCACTACCCCTCCTCGCTGGGGTCAGGCTCCTGACACGCCAAAGCAGGGATGTCTACCGTGATAAATCGCACGAGGACTGGTGGGAGTGCCAGGAAAGCACATATGCTCCCAGCACCTGCTAGGAACAGATCTCCTCACCGGATTCCTCGGCTCGGCGCTGGAGCGTGGCAGCCATGGCTCATCGCTCGCCGTGGGGAGCGAAGAGGAAGACGTGGAAACCCAATGTGGTCTTAAGGAAAACACCGATTCTGGAGTGACTGAATTTCCCATTTATGGAAGCTGTGTTTAAACCAGAAAACACTACTGCCCATAAGACACTGTAATATCCTATGTGCGCGTAAAGGAAGCCCTAAACTGACATCTCCTTCCATGGCAAGACAGAAAAATAAGGTACGTTTGCCACAAAAACGTCACAGTTTTTAACAGTGCACAGCGCTGATCCAACAGAGACTCCCAGAGATCAAACCTGGCTCCCAGGGTTCCTTAAAAACAACCACCAAAACAAAACCAGGGAGGGGAGATCTCAGTGGCTGGGCAGAGATCTAAGCAAGCGCATGAGGCAGCGTAAGCTTCATCTGAAAGCTCGTTTCTGCTCTGCCCTAGAGGAACACGGTGCAGAGTGGAGTGCCTGGTCTCTCTGACACATCAGAGGAGCCTTTTCTGCAGCATTGCTGCCTTTGGATAAGATGGAGACAAGCTAACGCAGTCCTGTCTATCAGACATAGTCCCCCCCTGTTATTCTTGACTGTTTTACTGCCTTTAAAATAAAACCCTACTCTCGTGTCACCCTTTGCGTCTTGAGCCACTGCTGGACCGTAATTCTCATCTCTAGAGGTGGCTGGAAGTCACCATTTCACCCGACTCAAAGCAGCTGCCCTGAACTTGCACCGAGGTCTCTGGGAAGAAGTCAGCTGGTGCGCTCAAGTCCTTTAAATTTAACTACATCTGCATCTTCAGCGCCCACGCCGAGCGTTTGCCAGAGATCAGAGGGCAAACGGTAACATAAAACAAAGCGAAGAAGCCGTTCTTTGCACGGCTCGGTCATGAACACAGGTCTGCGTGCTCTGGAGCTGGAAAACTTCGTGCAATGGAGCCAGATCATTGAGACCCTGCTCTAGAAAGTGAAAGAAATCTGCTCTAGGTCTCACCCAAGCCCATTCTTCCCCTTCTGCACGGGAACAAGGAGGGTGGTTGGGATTTTATGGAGAGCTGCGCTGCCAGCGCCTCTGTCCCTGCCTGCAGTTGCACTTCCCCTGCAGACAGGAGCGTTCTGGTTCCCATACAACACCCGTCAGGAAGTTCTGCTGAACTATCTCAGCCTGTCTCATGTCATCCTTTTACACCACCTCCTACTCCTCGGTGACAGAAGGGATCCCGTAGGCTTACCTAAATTCCACCGGGGGTGGAGGCAGGCTGTCATCTGGGAACGAAGGAGGTGGTGGCACAATAGAGTCAGTCTGCGGCGGTGGCGGGTAGCAGTTCACGTCCATGCTTTCGTTTGAACCGATGCTGCCGTTCTGATACACCATGTTAGAGGGGTACCTGAGCGAAGGGAAGACAAGGGATTGATTTCAGGAGTTCAAGGCAACGTCTAAAGCTCATTTACCCCCTCATTCACAAGCGTTTTGCATCCTGGAAGGGTTACACCAAACAACTGTGCGGCAGTGATGGTAACCACGCGGATGGATCGACCTGCAAGGTTTAGAAATTGAGGTTTTCGAGCAGGAAT
>NW_010156890.1:2256-22864 GCF_000695765.1 Mesitornis unicolor
TCCCAGCACAGTGGTGGGACCTTGTCAACCACCACAACAGGACACAACCTCCAGAATCTTAAAGCAACGTTTAAAAACCAAAAAAACCTCCCTGTTTCTCAAAGCATCCTGTAAGAACCACCACGTACAGCTGTATTAGTTTGCTCTGCATAATTCTTTGGCTTGAATTTGCCCAGATGCTCTCACATTTGTTTATTGCTACCGCACACCAGAACAGCATGAATATATAAATTAAGAGAACAAGAAAACACCAAATTAAAGATTATTTTGTCTTAACATTTGATTATAGAAAAAAAAAACCCAAAAACCACTTATAGGAGCGTTTTGACCAATTTGGACTTGAAGATCTCCCGGTTACATTGGGTTACATCAGTGGCAAAAAAACCGAGGTACTCAAAGATGCCAAAAAATAAGCTTGAGAATGGAATATCAAAAAGAACCCAAGAAACATTAAAATCAAGGATCCAGAGCTGAAACGGTAGAGGAAGGAAGAGACCACTCTCCCACTCGGCTTTCAAAGAGCTCATTTCAGTGCGAGGTGGTGGAACCACCCCATTCTCAGGGGCTCTGGACGTCAAATGAATTCAGATCCTCTGTTTTTCACATGAGAAAACAGAAGAGCAAGAAAACGGTGCTGTTGTGCTGCTCGATTCCTCTGCTAGAAGCCAAACCTGTTCTCCTATTAAACTAAAAGCAAGTTTTATTTTTAGCTGGAGAGTGTGAGTTAAAGAGAGATTTTTCTTATATGAAAGGAAGCTGCAAGGAGCGAGCGGGCGAGAAGTGCATTGTGGGGAATTCGGGCTGCTTCCAGCCTGGCTGGTGTCAAAAGTTAAACAAATTCCCAAGCCAGAAGGGCTAAAGAGAGATCTGAGGCTTGAAACACTCGGATGGGGACAGCCCCCGCTTCAACTTCAGGGTGTGAAGAGCCATTTGTGAAATGTAACAAAGCAACCCCACACCACCACCGACCGAGCTGCCACCCGGCTCCTCAGCGTCAGGCCCAGAGGCTGGGTGTGATGGGAAGGGCATTGCGATGGGGTGGGGAGCCAAAGCTCTCAACACTTCTGTGCCCACAAGACAGGCAGCCGAGAGCAGACTCGCTACCAAGGCTGTTCCTGCCACCTCGCTCGAGCCGCGCAGCTCCCTGATTTATTTAGCAAATTTTAAATCAGCAGACGGATTTACTTGGGAGAATCTGATTAGTGGCAGTATCGATCCGCGCTGCGCAGCAGATCTGGAGAAGCTGCAGAGCGCGGTGAACTGCATTACAATCAACGCCGCCCGCTCCCCCTCGCCGGGGAGCTGAGCACAGAGCCCCAGACTTGCTTACCCGGCAGGACCGTGTTTGTCCTTTGACTCGACAAATTCTTGTCCCATTTTCAGCTTCTCCCACTCTTCTTTCCGGGTCTTGATTTTCCGCGGATTCACGTTTCCTCTGTTCGGATTCTCCTTTTTCTCTTTCTAAAGGAGGAAGAATCAAACAGAAACCTCATTTTGCTGGAAACTCACTGGGAATAGGGAGGGATATGCCAGACCTGCAGCAGTTTCAAGAAGATACGGTCTCAAGGAGGGCCAGGATTTTTAATTTACTTTCCCGATCGCTGCAAGCTCCAAAGACCTCCCATACAAAGAAGATGGAGTGCAGACAGCGTTAAAAAAAAAGAAAGACAGCATCAGATTTCCCCAGTGCAGCCCAGACGTGATGCCATCGTTACTCCCTGGCATGACCACCTCGAGGGCAGAGCGAAAGCTCAGTTTCCCACATCAATTCAGGTTTTGGCCTCTGTGTCAAGGCTGCCAAATCTCGCCGTCACCTCGCTGGCGTTAAGTGCTTTGGGTGTGCAACGTGGACACTCGGCCACAAAGAGCTGGGGCTTTAACGAGCCCCAGTCTCTGCATTCTGACATGCCCCAAATCTCTCCTTTGTTATTGTGATTGAAAAATCATGATGTGTTTTGATATTTAACACTCAAAAAGCTAAACAAAAAGTCTGCTCAAACCGAATCTTGTATGGTGTAAGTTTCGGTGTTGGTAAACACGGGTCCAAATCCCCAGGCAGCCAAACCAGGAGCTCTACCTGGTTTTAAATGGTTTTGTTAAGCCTCCCGCTTGCCCCTAATTTAAAATGAGGGCCTGGTTTTGCACTCCTGAAGGGACATTTTCTCCTTCCTTTATTCTTCCACAGCTGAATTTACTGCACCCCTCGACACACTGCGGTGCTGGGGCAGTGGGATTTGCACTGCTTGGACACTGAGCAGCCCCCTGCGCGACATCCGAAGTGCAGAAAAGGCGCCAGCACAACTTCCTCCCCCGCTGGCTGCACCGGCGCTGTTTGAGGACTACAAATTAAGCCATTATAACCATACAAAGACGGTGGCATTTGGAAAAACAGATTAAGGGTATCTTTGTTTTCCTTTTTTTAATTAACAAGGATGAGAGCAAACCAGATTAAAAACTTCACTGAATTGATCCCTAAAGAGTTTAGGAGAGCAAACCTGAATTTCGGATAGCAGCTTTGGAGTCCAAGATTCATTAGCACTTCCCACCTCCTTTCTTCCCTGACATGCCCCTGCTGGCAGCGATCTCCCATTTCCTCACCCTGTGTTTCCGCTTCTCTTTCATAATATCCTTGGTGTCCTGAAGCATTTTCTCTTTCCAAAGGTCGAAGAAATATGAAGGATCTGTGTAGAATTTAAGCGCCTCTTTGCCATCATCCCTAGAAGAGGGAGGAAGAAAAAAACCACACAAATAAGGACCAAGTCATGCATTTCTCCAAAGAAAACAGGAGGCACAACCCCAGATGACAGTTTAAAATGCTCTCCCCGCTTGCCATCGCTTTTGCCCTCACACAAACTCTCCATTACTCAGCACCTGAAGAGCTCAACCGCTCTGAACAATCACCAAGAGAGGAGCAGGTCTCTCACTTCAACTCCCACTCGTTTGTGTTGTATATTTGGTGTGAAAAAAACCAACCCTTCTCCAGCCCAGGAACCCTAAATCAGACCAGCAGCGTCCTTGAAACTCATGAGCGAGCGCACACACACGCAGACTCTCCTCCTACTTTGCAGTGCAGCCGTGTCTGGCAGAAGACAGCTGCCTCCAGCTATCTGTAATTACTTTTTACCTGTTCAAAAGATATTTATGGATGTGGGCTAAGTCTCTGTATTCTGACCCCCTCTACTTCTACTACCTACAAGGTGAAATCAGAGGGGCACTGATCAGGAGAACTGGTTACACAGCCAGTGTAGGTCACATCAGATGTCAGCAACCAGGCACAGAAGGCCACAGAAAGACATCTCCAGGAGTCTGCTGCACCCACCTGGGTGAGAGCCGTTTACAGATGTACGCTCTGCAGTTTGCACTGCGGCTTTCTGGAAAGGAGCCACAGGGTTACAGAGAAGCACACGAAAAATGCATCATCTGCACAACACCTAGCATGTTTATGCAGTGCCAGCCAAGCCTTGCCCCGAGGCACTCGCAAAAGTGACAGCAGGTAACCAAATATATAATTTTCTAGCTACACTCATTTGTACAGCCCCAAAAGCAAAGTTTCACATAATCCAGAGGATGGAGGTTTCCTGGTGGATCTCAGTTTCGCAAGCCAATTTTCAATTGGAAACAGCTACTTCAATACAACACGGGATGGGAAATGACCTCCTCGGCAGAGATACTCCTCTGCCAGGGAACAAGGGGAGGGAAGGTGCTGCACCCATACCTGTACGGTGAGAGAATGTTGAGCGGTGGGGGAGTATTGCAGGTCCTGTAGGTTTCAAGGACAGGCACGGGGAGAGAATCTCTGTCGAAGAGCTTCTGGTCCTGAGTAGTGGAGCTTTTGAAGGCCTTCCTGGTGTTAATGCCTTGCAGGGAGACTGTAAGAAAGAGGAGAGAGCAAGTGAAGAACGGCTTGACCCAGACCAATGACACCAAAGATCAAGCAGTGAACATCTGATTTCAGTTGGAGTTCTTGGCATGCTTCACACTTCTTAAGGTCAGGTTCCTATTCCCACCGATCTCTTGGGAAACCCAGCAAATCTCGGGTCACGCTCTGCCAAGATCCACTGCTGTGTAGACGCGGCTCTCTTGAGAGCTGCCGACGTGGTTTTGAGCCCCTGTGACCAAGCATCGCGGAGCACCGCTATCAAACTGCTGAAAAGCACGTTTCCACATGGAGACTCGCTAACGAGCAAACCTGGGCTCAGCCAGAAGGGTTATCCACGAGCAGCACGATGCTTTCTCACGGTGGGAGGAAACAGTCCCTCTTGGTCCAAGAGAAGACTTTCCAACACCCATCACGGCGCCGTGCTCATTTTATGGCCGTGAACCAACCGCGCTGACTCAATGAGAACCGTTACCACGCTCGGGCTGCAAGGACTGCGCTCCACTCCATTACCTTCTTCCTCTTTGGGATCCAGCTGAGTGACTTTGACTTGCAAGCGGTCAACTCTCTCGACTAGAACGCTCACCCGAGAGGCAAAGGTGTTGGCTTGAGTAAACAGCTCTCTAAATATGTCTTCTGCAAATTTACCTGGAATATTAAAATATTCACGTTACCCTCGTGAGCCACGGACCATATTCAATCTCCCAGCCTGTTTTCTTGAAGAAAGAAAGAATGAACCATGCTTTTTTTTTTTCCAGGTTTGTCAGAGTTGAGTTTAACATCCAGGAAGAACACACACCGCTGTACCAAAACCTGACGTTTCCAAGGGATCTCCAAGCAATAAAACAACCGAGATGGACTTTCAAGTCATTATTAAAGTAACGAAATAAAGAGGGCTGACCACGCTACACTGGTCTGGATCTGGATGGGTCTGTAGGTCCGTTAAGATTCTCTGCTGCTCTGTTTATTAGACAAGCAAATACAGTTGGGTTTTTATTGCTCTGGAGAATCTCAAAGGCTCCCAGTCTCCAGCAGGCCTGCCTCCAGGGTAACTGGCACATATTTACAAGCTCAAAGAGCTCCAACTAGAAAGCAGACCCAGTCGCTGATCCTGAAGCCTGAGCTATAACCACAGACGAAAGCACTGACCCTTTTGTTCCTTCAGGTGGCAGTGTCTGAAAAATTGATGCATTCACGTTTATCCTAAATCAAAACCAAAGGGGAACTTCTCAAACGGGGATATTGGAGTCTCCTTCTCTGGAGACATTCAAAACCCGCCTGGACGCCTTCCTGTGCAACCTCATCTGGTGTTCCTGCTCCGGCAGGGGGATTGGACTGGATGAGCTTTTGAGGTCCCTTCCAATCCCTGACGTTCTGTGATTCTGTGATATTCTCTCTGTAACAGCTTGGATCACCCAGTGGGCTGCGGTGACAAACACCATCCATCGTTTGGACTGCGAGAGCGCCCAGGGGCTTGGATCAGGAGCTCACTGCACCACTTCCAACCAAACAAAGAAGATGGCCCCTGTCCTTAAGAGTTTAAAACCTACGCGTGCAACAAGAGATGACCACAGGTAACAGAGGTGGGAGGGCTGGAAGAAAACCAGGAACTTATGATGGGTTTCTTCTGTTCTGCTTTCGGGCCTAACCCAAGACAGGGAGCCCTCACCACGCCGAGGACAACGCTGATCCGAGCAGACTTGGCACTGACGGCAGACGCAGGCCCATGGAGTCCCCACTGATGGGAAACATTTCCAGGCACGGCTGTTGAGCGCAAGGCTGCTCCCAATAAGCAGTCTGGGTTTGAAGTGCACCATCATATGGTCAACAGTTTGTTCTGGAATCTGTTACTAAATCCTGAAGATCCTCTCTGACATTCAGGAAAGGATAACCAGTTGGATGTCTAACTTTAAGAGCAATTTTGGAAAATGTGGCTGTCTGCAATGAGTCACATCAGAAAGACAAGCACCCTTTCCACTAGAAAACGCGAGGGCATCCCCCAAAGCCCAGCTGCACAAATACTTCCAGCTATCTAAACCCACGTATCAGCTACTTGCTCATACTCCCATGCAGTCGCCCTTACACCGCCAAGCACGGGGAACCAGCCAGGTTAAAAATCAACCTCCTCCACCCCTTGCGGTGGCAATGCCAGCTTCAAGTGTTTGTAGAAAGCAAACGCTGGATGTTAACTTCAACTGACCTCCTCCTTCCACTCTCTTGGACAATACAGATCTACATATGCTCCAGGAACAAGCTCAACCAGCTTTCCTCAAACTCATGAGAAGGATTTGATTCCTGGAGACCTAAGGACCAGGTACTCTTGCTATAGCCAGCTTTCATGGAGCACTCTATGAAGCTCTGAAGGTTTCATGAAGTCCAGCATGAGCACAGGACCAGCTCCCCTGTTTGACTAAAGAGAACAAACCTTTATCTATTTGACACCTCCCAGCAACAGCTCAAAAAAAGAAGAGTTGTAATTTGGTTTCTACTTTAATGAGAACTGAAAATCATTTCTGAATTTCACAGGAACTGCAACGAGCGCTAGGGAAAAAGAATAACGTTTCTGGTTTGCAATGCTAAGTGGGGTGTTTCAAGCATAAAAAAAATATATAAACAGCATTGCCTTTACTGGTTGTGACCCTGGAGGGAGAAGAAGCGCTGGTCTGTATTCCCCTGCCTGTGTAAGTGCACCTGGACGGAGTTATCGCCCAGCATCTCGCATACCGCTCCGCGTTTCACCTACGCTTGTAGATGGGTTAAGGCAGAGATTAATTTTTTGGTTTAGTTACTTTGACTGCAAAAGTGCAGCTCACAATCAGAATTATCTTTGTCATGCACTGGCAGAAAGACAAACGGCGTGATTTAATAGGTCTCTCCATCTTTAGCTTGTGGATTCTATAAAGTCACACAGAAACGCACAGGCGACTTATACAAAGTGCTACCAGCTGTGATAGTAACGAAGGGGAAACTCACTGGAATATGAAAGTTTGACAAGATTTATGTTTGCATCTTTGTAAAGAGACTGTGGTGCACTAGGCATGGCTGATTATTCACTTGACAGGGCTGTCACAGCCTACTGAACCTGCTTTACGTCCCTGTAATATTCAACGTACGGGGAAGGAGCGGATTTATTTTTCAGAAGAAGTGAAAAGTAGAGGGGGAAGGAGTTTGGTCGTTTGGGTGCAAGCGCTCTATAGCAGTTAGTCTAAATATTGCTTCATTTCAAATCCTGCTGACCCTGGGGACGTGGTAAGAGACGGTGCTCAGCGTTTCCTGCCCACCTGCCTCGCTCCCCTCTTCCAGACAAGCACGCAAGTGGCAGCAGGAGCCACCTCTCCCGAGCTTTCCCCTGCAGCGCTCTCCTGGAGGTACCCGCGATTGGTCCAGCAGCACGCACCTCCCTCCCCGCAGCGCCGAGGAGGCTCCCAAGGCACCTTCCTGATAAAGAAACCAGGCTGCAATTTGGCTTCCAGCGCTTCGCCCTCTCCGAGGAGGTGGAAGCAGAGAGGCTTTGAGTATCTGAGCTGCGCAAAGAAGGTCTAAACCTGCAGGATCTCACCACGCTAACCCATCGGATGCCTTTGGACCGGGATTGGCTTTCTCTGCAGTTGAGATCTGCACAGCTTTCCTGTCCTCTTCCTCATCATTTCACACGCACGAGATGGATTTTACTCACACTCCACGACCATCTTGGCTACCAGACCTAACAACCGAACGACAGCGGCCAGTTGAACGCGAGCAGAGCCTGGTCTTGCCTGCGCAGTGACATTTCTGCAACCTAACAGAATGTGAGAGCGACTGGCAGCAAACACGGGCCCAGATTTTAGCGAGAGCCGTGGTTTTCACTGCTGGAAAGAGTCTGCACCCAAACTTTCCCTGCGACATTCACGCTATGGCAGGAGACAGAGCAGCTTTGCAAAGCAGCCAGAAGCGCTTGCAGACACCATGGAGAAGCTAAACAATCTATTAATTTGATTATCAAAGCCTCGCTTCAAGGGCAAGGGTGGCTAATCAGAACCCAGAGCATTTCAACACAGTAAGGAGTCATCCCGGGGAGACCACAATTAACTCTTCGTTTGCCTTTTGGCACGTAGGCCCCTGTTTTCCCTCTCACCTCCACAAGGCCACTGGAGAGCTAAGCTCAGCATCACCGCAGCTCCCGCTGCCACATCAGTGAGCAGCCCCATACCCCAGTACTCCAGTGGCAACACTGGGCTCAGACTGGGCCCTCTGGGTCTCGCACCGAGCAGCAGGGGCAAACAGGCAGCTTCTGCGTGCGCACTTTAATTATCTTGCATGAAAAATAAGGTTACTGACACACCGTAGATTCAAACACAGTCAAGCTCCATTTAGTAGCGCCTGCAATTACAGGCGCATTCTCTGACACAAGATCCCGGCTGCTGGGAGAGCCTCCCATTTTCCAAGCCCGAGTTGTGCTCCATCCTCCCATCTGCAGTTTCGCTGCAGCCGCTCACACACGCATGCACACACAAGCACCCCCCCCCCCCAGCTCCCCGTTTTTGCTGAGATGGGAAGGCAGTGGGACCGGGGATGTGAAATTAGCATCAGATTTCTTGAGGAAAAGATTTTAGCATTACCCAGGGAAGGCAGATGGGGGAGAAATGGGAACACGAGAGTGGAAAGGGAGCTAAATAAAGAGCAGGAGCGACTCCTGAGGGCAACGCGCAGGCTCGCCATGGTACTCACTCAGGCTGCCCAGCTGTCGAATGACATTTGCCAGGGTGATGTTGGTCATGCATTCCAGCTCGCTTCGAACGCTAGGCAACGTCTGACGGCACAGGTGCCTTGGCTCAATGTTCCTCGTTACTAACGGCATGGTGGACCTGCTTCAGGCACTGTTCTGAAAGATGAAAAACAACCCAAAAAAGAAACAGGAAAGGATTACTCAACCGCAAATTCCAGGCACACCAGAGCCATGGTGTTCGTTTTTCCTGCTCTCAAATGGCTTTATTTATAAGCCTGCTTTCCCCCCACCTCCCCACCCTTATAAAACTGGTTCATCAGAAATAAAGATCCTGCTGTTCCACGACTCGCGGTGACACCAAAGCCCCGCCACCAGCGCAGGTACAGAGGCAGAGATGGAAAACTACACCTCTTCACCCACACGCAAGGTGCTGCTGGCATCGCCGCAGCCCTCGCTCCCTTCCTACCCATCCGCCTCCTCCGAGCGGTCTCCTTCCTCCCGCGCGCGCTCGGCGGCCATGGCGAGCGTCGCTCTTCTGCAGAGCGATTCCCAACCTGCAATCGACAGGTTTGCTTAAACCGAGGAGATGAAGATGGGAAATATTAAATAAACCAAACACACACACACACACACACACACAGCGGCGTCTTCCAGCACCAAAGCGTTCGTGGTGCCTCTCTCCTGGAGCAGCACAGGAACAACAGGAAGCGTTTGCAGCTGACCAGGAAACTTTCTGTGCCTGTTCCTTATCCTGCAGGCTGCACCCCTCTTCCCTTGGGAAATTCCCCGGGGCCCAGGTTTACACTGGACCATTGTTTTCCTGCTGCAGCAGTCGGACACGGAGGGAGCTCTAATCAGGATGCAGGGCTAGAGAGTGCTCAGAAAGAAGGCAGGACTGATTGGGCGGCAGGCAGGACAAACTTCCAGTTCTTTCTTTTTTTTAAAAAAAAAATAATAAAATTAGAAAAAGAAGTGTCCGGAAGCTACGCTTTGGATAGAAAATGCTTTCATGTGCAGGTCAGTGACTTGAAGTACCAAAAATCTCCTCTGCTAACAGGCCGAAACGTTGAAGCAACAAACGGCTCCCTCTCAGATCAGCCCCTTCCAAGGGAGAGGGGGAAATCTGGGTGAAGAGCTCGGAGCACGATACCTGCCCGAAATCTTCAGGACTATGTGAAAGCAAATACATCCCAACTTCTTGATTAATTTAGAAGGGGAAAGAATCCCTTTTCTAGGTCAGCTGAGGAGCCACCCAAGAGAAGCAGCCAGCTCCCATGTGAGAGGCATGCTGATCTGCTGGGCTGGGGTAAAAATAAAACAGGAAGCTGACAGCTTGGGGAACATGGCTTCCTGTCACCACCAGCAAAAACCCAAGAACCATAAAAAATCAGCTGTTTGCTCTTGACTTTGAGCCACCCTTTGATAGTCTCGGTGGCAGCTGGCAGCTTATCTTTGAGGTCCAGGAGTCCTTCCTGGATGCTTTTCTATCAGGGTGTTAAGAGGAAGAAGTGGGCATTATCCCTCCCTAATTACCTCACAAGCCAGCTTTTTGAATTGCTAAAATGTGACCCATGGAGGCAGAGGAGTTCAAGAGCACGGGGCACACGGATGTCTCCCAAATACGCAGATGCCGCTTGCCATTTCGCAACGCCGGGACGGATTTCGTGTGCTTGGCCCTGTGCAAGGAAAGAGCCCCCAAAACCCTACAGAAAAGGGGGAGCGAGAGCTGCATCCAAAGAAATAAAAGCAGAGACTCCAAGGACTGAAGCCCAAGCACTGCAGCAGCCACCAGTAACTGCTGGATATTTAAAGAATAGGGTGAACCGAGGCAGGACTCCGACCTTTGCTTCTAAACACCCCGTGTTTTATCGATTACAGCCTGAGCCCTACAATCTTTTGTCAGCTTTAGCGCCTGACGCCAGACAAACTTTCCCAGCTCCCCCCAGACTGCACCAAGCAGCGGCTCTGATAAACAAGGCAGCATTTGCAGGCTGCCCGCATCGAGCTGCTCCCCCCCGCGCATCCCCAGGGCTCGGTGGGATCCGCAGAGCCAAGCGTGGACATCCCATCCATCCGCTGGAAACCTTCCAGGGTGCGGGACAGACGGCAGGAAAACAGCACAGGGAAAAATCAGCCCGTAAGGGGGAAGAGATGTGAGCATGCATGTGGAAAAAAGGCAAAAAAAAAACCCCCAAAGATGAGAGTGAGCCAGGTCAGACGGACACAGGTAGCACTGATCTCTGCAAGGATGGGGAGAACAGGGCAGAAAATACCCACAAATAAACAAAGGCTCTGAATATGTTGCCTGTACACAGCCCTCTCCCCCAAAGTGTTTACCTTCAAAGCATGTCTGAAAACTGAAAGCAAGGAATAGTGGCAAAAGTTGATTTTTTTAAAAGAAAAATAACAACGATGCAGCACACGTAGGGCAGGAATTTGCACCAGTGCAAGACAGCAGAGATAAGGGTGAAGAAAACCACTCCCTTTCCAGCCTGCCTCATGCTGCCAGCCACCCCCAGCCACTCCACTGCAGAATCAGGAGTTTCGATGGCTACGACAGCCTGAGTACAGCAGCATCGCTTCTTCCCAAGGCAACAGGGACAGCTCTGCTGCCTCTAACACCAGTCGGGATCCAGCAAACAGCAAACTAAAACTGGGAGATTAACCCTGTGGAGCACGGGAGACGAGGCAGGGAGGACAGGATGGGCTGTGGGCGACCACCTCCCAGCAGATTCTGGGATAAGAGGCGTTTTAAAGCAAAATTTCCTCTCTTCGGAGCGGAAGGACAAGGAGCTTCAAGGTTTCAGATGTTTTTGCAGGGTGGAGGCAGGCAGAGAGGAAATGTGGGACCTCCAACCAGAGCCTGGTGCCAACATGAGCGAAAAGAGCAGTGGATGCCCCCACAGGGAGGCACTTCGCCATTAGACCTCGTTTTTCTCCGTGCGTCTTTGGAGGGCAGGTACAGAGATAACAGCTAATGGGCTCCTGTAAAACCTTCATGCCTCATGAGTAGGTGGGACAGAGATTAATAGTCTGGATTGGAAAATAACTGGTGTATTTCGAAAGCAGCAGGGAGGTGGGGCAGAAAATCGAGTGCGGGGAAGGGACAAGGTATGAGAGCAGAGGCAGAAGGAGGAAGCAAAACCCTGGAGACAGCACAAGGCACGCAGCTGGGGGCAGGGATGAGACACAGCAACCGAAACGAGGAAGGGCCGGACCTAAAAAAGCTTTCTAGGAGGCTTTTGCTTTTATTAAGAGAGTCATTAAGAAACGGATTGACAGCACACTCCCAAGCAAGGGCCACGCAGAACCGCTTTACTCGCAGCGGTCAGGGCATGACAGCGCAGCAGTTTTCCACCCCAGCCAGCCAGACTGGTCAGCAGGCATTACTCACTGTCACCTCACTGCTGCACACCATACATTATACCAAAATCCTACCATTCAGAAGCAAGTTAAATGAATTGCGAGGCCAAAATCCTTATCTTTCGGGCAAAGATAAGCGTTTCCACTCGTGTGTTCAAGTTTCAAGTCGTAGAGTTTGGGGCGCATACGCCGCTTGTAGGAAGCAGCAAGCCATGGGCACGCAGGACCTGTCCCCATCCCACTGGAACAGGAGGAGAGAGGGAGTGTGTTATAAGGGAACGCTCTGCAACAGATTTCTAATGAATATGGGGGGAAAAAATAAAAATATAGGCATCAAATTGAAACACAGCGCTAGTTATGTGAGGAGAGAAGTGATCTTTGCTGCTTGGGAGAGCCGTAAGGAAATGGGCCGACGCTGAAGCCGCTCATGTGCCAAATCCACAAACACCGCTGCATCAATAGCTGTTCAAAATACTCCTCCTCCCGACCGCCGTGCTTCACACCTTCTTCAAAACAAGTAATAAGGGCTTTTCTTATGGTAACAAACGGGTTTTCTCCCCTGCTTGAATCAGAGCCTTCCTACCTGCTCGCAGCAAGCATTTCCTCTGCTCTCCAAGTCCCGGCTTGACTCAAAGACGGCTCCAAGCCTTGTTATCCCGGCAGTGACTAAAAGCCAAACCATCCAAAAAGCCCCGCTTCGCCCCATAGCTCTTTTCCCCTCACCTCCCCGCAGCTGCAGCTGCCCCACCTCCAGCCAGGCATTGCCAGAATTCCTCATCGTTTCCCCTCTCCCGAAATGCTTACGCAGGCGTTGCCGAGCCCTGGCCCGCGCCGCAGCCCAGGAAAACTTTGCTGAGCACGACAAAAGCCCTGCAAGCCGAGCTCACCGCTCCTCCATTCCCGTCGATCTTCCAGCCACAACTGGCACCCCATTTCCAGGATCCACCAGGTTTTCACTTGGCAACTCCCTTCCCATCAGCTCCCGGGCTTGCTCACGGCAAACACGGTGGTCTCCGATGCCTCGTATTTCTCCAGGATCCATGCGCAGTGCTTCTTCACGTGGCTGTTGATTTGACATCCCATTCCTTCCACGAGCTCTCACCTTGAACGCCTCGCTCATCGGTTTCTAAGTGGATTCTGTCTTGGGCAATTATTTCTGTAAATACTCTCGGGGCGCTGGGGAACAAGTGTGGCACAACACGGGCCCGTAAAGGGGAGAAATGGCCATTTTTTGCCATTCTGAAGCCAGCACTTGGAGCAAAGCATGAGGTAAATTCAACGTGAGCGTGCAGCTCGAAGGTTTCTTATCTACACGGCATCGACCGCTCTCCCCGCGAGCGCTGCTGCAGCCGATCACTCAGGAATCCCAGCGCTGGATCAGAATCAAGTCCAATCGGTTTCTTTCAAGCAAGAAGTGCCAGTCTATAAACCCCTTGCACAAAGCTGCATCTTATTGACTATTTTTAATAAATAGGGCTGGCACAGTGAAATTGGACAATTGTTCCCACCAATAAAGGAGACAGACTTTGATGACAAGTATTGAGGAGCGATACAGGGCCGCTTTAGGATGGAGTATTTGCTTTCCAACGCGAGTTCTGTCAACTGAAAACAGCAACTCGGAGCAAATACTCCTTAACAAGCAGTTTGGAGCAGAGCAGAAAACAGCATTGCACAGCAAGAGAGAGGAACCAGCCTCTGTTTTTTTTAATATTTTTTTTGTACAGCATGCAGATAGCACCATCGAGATGGTGCAGAGGAGCAGGCAGGACGACAAGGTGAGACGCAAACACGCAACGCACACAAAGAGCTGTAAATAAGCAAAGAGTTGGAGGGAGAGATCTGGCAAGCTGCTTCTTACTGGTATTTGTTTGACCGGCGAGCATAGCATTACTGGGAGTCACCTGGGTAATTCCCCACTCAATGTGACACACAACCTCTTAGATCAGGGACCATCTGCAAATAAATCTGGACCCCAGCAGTGCCATCATCTGTCACAGTGTCTGGTGTACCACAAAGCACCTAAGGAGGACAGAGCGCATTTTTTGGGAAGAGGAAAGGAAATTAGGCTTGATTTTCAAGTGCATTGGGGTGACCAATCACCCTGCCCTCAGCAGGGCTTGTAAAATCCTCCGCTTGGCCACGAACAAGCGGGAGAGCCAAGGAGACCAAGGCTTGGAGGGCGGCCTTTAGGAGTACCCATGGGGGAACAGACACAGCAGCAGGTTTGGGAATGAGGGAGGAAGGAGATAATCAGATCTGAAATTCCCATCAGCACGAAATGAGACTTAACTCAGTAGCTTGCCAACGCAGACTGACTGTTCTTTCTAATGTCTGTGACAACTCCGCTTCAGATTTCAAGCTTCTCTCAGCAGTAACTACTCCCCCATGTAGCTGTAATGGCCAGAAAGGGACTGGCTTTTATGTAACCCCAAAAGATTAGCAGAAAGGGAAGCAGCAGCCACACACACACATGGAGAACCGAGGGGGGAAAAAAAATCAGCAGAAGGCTGAGTGCTCAGGGCTATATCCAGGCTCACAACGCAGCCACCGAGAAGTGGGATGCAGCAATCAGAAATGCGACAGTTCCCCACTCGGAGAGAGACCCAGCAATCAGTGCTGCATCCGAGCAATAGGGAGTGAAATTATAGAGCAAACGGCCATGTGATGCCACAAACTACTCCATCCCGCCAGCTGGAACAAGTATTCATTCCCAAAACCCGCGTCACGGGCTCATCTGTCATTACCAGCCCAGCAGCTGAGCAGGAGTCAGCAGTGAAGGGCAGCTGCGGGGCTGCTTCCTTTCACAGTGCTCTGTTCTCCCCCAAAATCACGGGGGAGATGGATGGGTACAACCCCTCTAGGCACAGGGAAAACGGTGCTCACCATCCCTTACCAGCAGCTAAGATGGAAAGGACAGGCTGCGTTTTCACCCACCATCGCACAAAAGCTTTCCCGAAGCAAGATCTACCGAAAACACGGGGCCTTCAGGAGAACAGGGTCAGCCAAAAAAACCCCATAAATAACTGCTGTGTGTATTAATAATTCACTTCAATCACCAACTCGAGAGCTCTGCAGATAGCATCTGCCGGCGTTACGAAAGAGGCGTTTGGGCAACGGCGTGGGGCAAGAGCGGGGCTGAGCATTTCCACAGCCATGGTCTGACACGGGGAAACGCCAGCCCGGCTCGTGCAGAAGAACGAACCTTTGTACTGTGGAGTCCTTGAGACAACAAACAGCCAGTTCCCGCTGCAAAAATACTCCTGGTTTTTTCCTCCCCTCTTTTTTTTTTCTTTGCCTCCTTCCCCTCTCCACTCTGCTGGCTCTGAAAAATGCAAAAGCGGCTCAGAAAAAGCCATTTTCCGCCTTTTTTTTTTTTTGTCTGGCTCATGCATTATCGTCATCATTTACTGCCCTCAAGGGGATTGCACAGGTGTGACTGGAAATTTGGCTCTTCCTTTTCAACTTTTGTTATCAGCTTTACGGAAGATGATCTTGCTGGAATAGATGCCAGCCTGCTCTCCTGGAGAGGGACTCGCTCCAAGCTGCAGGCACAAACCAAGCCGGGGGTGGATGGATGTGGGTGTCACTAATGGGGAACATACAGATCCTCCCAACTTCTGTTGGGCTGCAAGAAAAGCAGCCAGCAGTTTGACCCAGCTTTTTTTTTTTTAATTCCTAAAAAAACCCCCCACACCATTGCCCTAATTAATGTTTCCATTCATTTAGCTGAAAAACAAGTTAAACAAAGAGGGTCACCTGGTGTTCCTATCAATGCCCGACTAGGATACAGGCAGAAGAAATGCATTTAAATAAAACTCTAGAAGAGATGTGACAAGAGAAAGGCAGTTTAGCTCAATTAAAGAGAGCTGTCACAGGGATTTGATTCGCAGAATACAGAACTATTGATTAAACAGGAATTAAAGCTCCGAAACAGCAAGGTTTCAAGGTCTTTGCTGTGAGGATATACATCAGGAGAGAGGGAGGGCTCCTTCAGCGCCAGAAGAGCTCGGGCTTTGTTGCTTCCTAGGAAACAGGAGCAGCGAAGGGAGCACAACGCTTTCTGTTAAACCCAGGAACAATTTTGGCAAGGATACGAGGTCAGTGACAATCAACAGGTAGCTTTGGGTACAGAAAACCCACTAGAAACACTGAAATATTTTAGGAGTGTGTGAGGAGAGGCCTGGGCAGCGGCAGGTTTCGGACCAGTGGCTGGAGGTGCCCAATGACACCCAGTTTGTGCCCAAACCACTGTCCAAAAATCAGGAAGACTCTTCCAGGAGCCAGTTCCAGCAGGAGAGGGATCCCCTGAGCAGTAACTATTGGGGTTAGCACTCACAGCAACCCAGGACAGAGATGTCTGCTAAAATGGGACTGCCACTGCCCCAGAAACCAGTCCTTACAGGTCACGGTTGAGGAGCTCCCATTGGCAACGTCATCTGTTTGTCCCAATTTGGGCAAAACGAGCTCTGGATAAAATCAGATTTCATTTTCCAAGCGCTGAACTCCGTAACAGCGCTGAGCTCACTTCAAAAGGTGACGCAACTAAAAGAGATGCGATTTAGGTGGCAAAACAAGCAGCAGCATCGCTCCAACAGCTCTGCCCGCAGGTACCGGAGCCGTCGCTGCGGGGATGCCCACACAGAAACACGGGTTGGCTTCTGCCACCGCCGCTGAATGGCTCATTCCCAGGCTGAATCGCTGCTAATGAGGATAACGAGTTTTCTTCCTCTCCTTCGCACCAGCCTCCTCCAGCGAGAGGAAAGGCTCGTGCCTGTTCACACCGACTCTCGCAGTACAGCAGCACATTTCCATTCTAGGGCAGCGCTCGGTAATTAATACTGAAATACAGGGTGCAGGGTGGGTTTCTTTTTTCCCCTCTAAATGACTTATTCCTGAAGTCTGAACATATTTTAACCTTCCTTTTCAGCAGATAAACTCTCATTTGCAGCTCAGCTCGGCCTCCCCTCCTTTAACACACATTAAACTATTTTGATTAATGAAAGAGTAAGGACAAACCAGTTCCAAGTGTTTTCTATACAGCTCAACTGCTCTTTCGGTTTCAACTCACGCCTGGATAATTATATCACAGCTCCGAGTGCCCCCACCCTTCTGCTGCACTTGGGGAATACTGGAAAGATAAGTCTTTTCTTAATTATTAAATGTAAATAGCTCATTAAATATAATCCAATTACTTTAATTGTAAGAAAAAGGAAGTAATTACAATATGTACATGTATTCTTGCCTGAACAGTTTTAATATCTTAAATGAATCTTTGCAGCATTAATATTTTAAGTTAACCTCTGACACGAGGGGAAAAAGGAAAAAAAAAGACGCTGTCTCCCTGATATTTTCCAGAAGTGTTGTATCTGCTGGGATTTCCGTCATTAAAAAATAAATAAAATAAAAAAACAAGAGAACAGCCTTGAGCACCTACATTAAAATGGTTTATGAACAGTGTCTTAATAAAGTCAAAATAACACATGAGTTTTCTAATGCGGAGGGGAAAAAAAAACCGCCAAAGTTACACACGATGCCACATTAAGACCCTGAATATGCAAAAATATATCCAGAAAGGATCTCAGGAGTGAAGTGAGATGGGTGGTGCAGTGAACTCAGGAGAACAGGCACGTCCCCACCCCACCAGCACCAAAACCCAGCATGAAACTGGGGTTTTCCAGGCTCGTCCTGTCCAGGGTGGGAAGAGGAACCAGGGTTGGGGCAGAAGGGCCCTGCCCAGGTCTGGGATATCCCCACCCCACCAGCACCAAAACCCAGCACGAAACTGGGGTTTTCCAGGCTTGTCCAGTCCAGGGTGGGAAGAGGAACCAGGGCTGGGGCAGAAGGGCCCTGCCCAGGTCTGGGATCACCCCGATCTTCCCTGGAGGTGCCCAGCGAGGAGACGGCCCCCCCCAGCAACACCAAACCTGGTTTTTGTGCGTGCAGGGGCCATCTGTGCAAGGCAGGGGCACGGCACGACCCCGGCTGCCGTTTGGGATTCGCAGGCAGAGCCGCAGGAAGCTGCGAGGAGCAGCCTCTGGTTTTGCTCAGCAGCGTGACAAGCCCTGCGCTCACTCTCTCCATCCGCGCGGCCAGCGGGACCCAACAACCCTCCCGGCAGATTTCAGCAAAGCCCCACCGAGGTCTGACAGAGCAGGGTCAGATTTCGGCTTGGACGTGGTGACGGATGCCTGCATAATCTCCTCGGGACAGCCAGAAAAACAGACTTCTGAAGCTGCAGTTGTTTCCATTTTGCATGTTCTGAGCCCAGCGGTGATCTCACCTTATGTAATCTAGGGTACAAACTCCAGGCTCGGGACCATCCAAAACTACTTCAGGGTGTTTGAAACCATCACTTAACGGAAGGGATCTTTTTAGAAGAGAGATTAGACCATATTAGGGACGCTAAAGATGCAAGTCCTTCTATCAAAGCTCACCACAAGGTCTGTAATAAGCTGCTTTATGGAAACCTCTCATGTGAAGCCAGACCCTAGATGTAACCTCCTTGATACGACATTGTATTCTCAATAGCAACCAAAAGGCTATTTTGTATAAGTTAATTACACGCGTTTTTAATTTAGCCTCCAAAAGGGAAGAGGCCAGCGATTTCACGCTGCCCTAGACAGAAGGTAAAGGTTTTCCACAAGCTGTGTTTAGAGCTCTACGCCTTCCTCCAGCAAAGGCTGGGCTCGGCAGCTGTTGGTATTGAAAGAACAGGATCTGGGTGTGTGCACGGTTCGCTCTCGGTTGGTTGTTTTTTTTTTTTGCCTTTTTTTTTTTTAATTTGCAGCTGCAAGGGCAAAACCATATGAGAGTGAGAGTGTGTGTGTGTGTGTGTGTGTGTGTGCTTTTTCTTACGGCGCACAAAAGCAGGGTGCCTGAAAGGGAACTCGCTTCCGCTCTGGCAAGCACTCAACCGACTATGTGCTGGGCTAAGGGGTGGTCGGGGAACTTTCACCCATCCATTCAGCCACGGCTGCGATTCCCCCTCCCTCCCAATTAAATCCCATTTTTTGCACTCCATGCATGAACCGCAGCTACACCACGACATCAGATATTGTGGCTGATAGCCGTCTCTGAATGCCACTTAAAGCCCTCCAGTGAGGAGCTGTCTGAAAGCAAAGCATCATTCATTCTTTGAGCAGCAGAAAAGACTTTTGCTATACAGAGACTCGAAGTAAGGCTCTAAGAAGTCGGGAAAGGGCATCCAGTGAAAGAGGAAATGAGAAATTAAAACCACATTCAATCTTATTAGCGGTAATACAATAGGTCAACAAAGTACTTTGCAAAACTCCACAGCATGGGAACGGTTTATGCAGAACTCGCCCCTACGCAATCCATGACACCAACCTATTGGGCTATTAGGGAAAAAAGCAGATTATCAGGCACTATTTTAAATAGAGATGCTCGGAGACATTACCTCGATGCCTCGCAGGAGAGCACACTTAGGAGATGAGGACAGGATGAGGAATATTCCCCCTCCTCCTTTCCCATCTGAAACATTTTCTCTCTCGAGGGATTTCCAGCATCTTATACGCAAAGCCTCTTTGAAGTACCGCAAAGTGGCATTGCTCATCATTTTGGTAATGATAGTAAATAAGCTCCGGTATTTTGTTGATCCTTTTCCTTTTGCTTTACAAACAAAAGGTCAGAGTCATTAGCCCAGTTTTACGCGCGGGGAGAAATGGAGGCTCGGAAGAGGCAGGTTGCTCTGTAACATCATTGGAAACGTGAGCCAACAAGTGAGACAAGAAACCCTGGGGATTTAAGGACAGCCACACCGGGTCATCCCGCTCCAGATAAACCAGGATCCTCCATCCACTGGTGGGCAGGTATCAGACGTGTAAAGAGAAGAGCACGAGGACAAGGCAGGCACAGTGACAATTTGCCCTGCTGTCCCTTGCCACGTTGTCACCTTAAAAACACACAGAAACAAACTCCATCACTTAAATGTCCTTTATGGATCCCATAAACCACCCTCATCAGTTTCTGAGCTCATCTCAACAGTCGGCATCCATGAAATCCCGGGGCAGCAAGTCCTGCATTTATCATACACCAGGTGAAAAGATGCTTCCTTTTATGCCCTTCACTTTACAATTAAGAGATTTTAATCTGAAATCTCTGCGTGTCTTTGCTTCATAAAGGAGTTGGTTCAAATAAATGCAGCACCATTCTTGTTAAACAAGCACCTTCTGAAGAGAAGGTTATCTGGCTGCATCAGACAACACAGGAGAAGCTCTTGGTTCTTATTGAGCACTTTCAGCAGAAACCTAAATAATAAATTCCTGGGTTTGGCTTACAGCAGCAGTAAGAACAAATTATTTCCAGTGGACGGCTCTTTGCGTGTTGTCCATCCCATTCTTGACCCTGCACCGCTTCCAAGAGCGAGGCAGGAGAATCAAAGCCTCCAAGAAGACACCTGGACACCAGTGACCCCGGAGCAGCTCCTCTGCAGCGGTGGCACAGCAACAGCCTCCCGTGCAAAGATTTAAACCCTCAAGAAGCTGCTGCTTCACAGGCATCTCCCTTCCTCCTCTCTGGGGATCACAGCATCCTTTAAACCACTGCTCCTCCCCAAAACAGGCCCAGGGTAAGAGGAGATGACACGGGAGGAACAGAGCAGGTCACCACCAGCACCATTTCACAGAATCACAGAATCACAGAAT
>NW_010156891.1:0-8874 GCF_000695765.1 Mesitornis unicolor
CCGCGCTGGGAGAGCCAGCACTCCACAAGGAACGGCTTTACAATTTGCAAAAATCCACATTGAGGTCTATAACATAAACTTTTGACAGTTTGTAGAAGAAAACAGCAATTTATTGAATGTACGTTGACTCAGGCACGGGCTCTGGGGAGACAAGGCAGATATAACTAGAGGCTGCCTCACACTGTGTATACAAGATAACCTTAATTTTGGCATCTCCTGACATTTAAAAATTTGCAGCCTGAATAATATGGAGAACAGGTTTAACTCAAGGTAACGACCAAGGACAACAGATTACTGGAAGAAGCAAAACTGTCACCTTTTCAGCCTATGCTGCAGACCAGGAAAGCTAGTCTATGTGTTGCTGCTGCTGCTGAAGCAGCAGTGTGTGGCAGACCTGCCCCAGGTCAAAGCTGGCTGTTCCAGCTGGAGCAGCACCCATCAGCCCATTTTCATGGCAGAAGGGGAGCAGCAAGCCCGGCTGCTTGCTGTCCTGCCTGGCAGCTCCCTCCTGCTTCCCATGGCAGGCACATCAACGGTCTCACCAATCTCTTGCTCCAGATCTTCTCTTTTGCCCACGCTGTGGGCAAATGGAGGAATGCTGCATTTAAGCTTTGATGTCCAGCTCCTCCTAATCTTGTCTGGTACTGACAAATAGCTAAAGCTCAGTCATGTGGAAGTATCAGAGAGCAGTCGTCTCTGAAATGTGTTGAGGTTGAGGAGAACAAGTTCCTTCACCTTCACTGCACCCAAGCTGCAAAAGTATCAGCAACTAGTACCATGGCTCAGGGATAATCTGTGCAGCTGCTTGTGCAGCCTTTCCCCTCAGCCCCACCATTTAATCAGAGGATTTGCATGATCAGGCTTGTTTGACTCCTGGTGAAAGTCTTATAGAAGAGCCAGGCTATGTGGAAATATGGAGAGGTAGTGCTTAAGAATGAAGGGAAAAATTGTAGAGCAATGAAACTCTCAGAGAAAAGAGGTAAGGCTGAAAGAGGAGAGGTTAAGCTTGGAGGGGGGCAAGGGAACAGAGAAAGAAAAACACAGCTACTGAGTTATGAAGTAAAAATTAACCTTGTACATAGTCATATTCAGCAGCCTCCTCTGAATCAGTTAACTCATTTACTTAGCCAGAAAAACAACTGTGGGCTTCTGTATCCCACATAGCTTGAATGATAAGATCTCTGCAACTTGGATGTAGTGCACAGTGGGCCTCAGAACTTGCTCTGAGGATTACGCCTGACACACCTGGTTGTAAACAGAGCAGGACATAGTGAGGACTGTGGGGTTTCAAGGTATTATTTTACATTGTGCAAAAGGCATGAAAGCTATTTCTGTTCTTTCAGCCTTAGGTTCCTTTATGGGATGATGTAATAATAAAAAAACCCTCTGGATTTTGTCACTATAAACGTCTTTTATTCAGCTCATTTTTTCAATATGTAATAAAATTACTCATGAATGGGTGGAAATAAGTTAGGCAGATCCTACCAGATCCATTCCAGGCAGTTAACCTACTCTTGCACATGAAATCTACTAAGAGTAAGCTTTTTTTATTTATATTTTTTTTAAAAAAAAGGAAGTAGAATTAGGTTTCTGTGTTTTCTGTGATATGAGAGAGATTCTGGCCTCCTTGCTGACCAGTTCATTATCTACTTTGATCCTTTAGTTTGATTTTTGTACAAATTCAAGAGGGTGTTATGTTCCCATCAACCTAGAACTCCATTCTTTTCTCTTCAGCTCCTAACAACCTTCCTTTTACTCCATGGACACCCAAGATTGCTCTGACAAAAAACAAAAAATCAAAAAACTGGCCTTACAGACCATTGCCGTGTTTTCATTCTCTTCCAGAAACATGTACTTACGGCCTTGTCTTATTTGGGCTTCTGGGATATATGCATTATTTTAATCATGGTTTTTAGTTACTCCATTGGGCATGGCTCTAAGTATAAGACATCCCTTTCTGTAAGACATTGTCTTTGCCAGCCTGCCATCTTTTATCTACTGACTGAAGATGTCTTTGGTAATTCTCTGTGACTGCCATTTTTTATAAACATGATGGTTACTGATTTGTTTTGGAGTAGCAGAAATGTGACAATTTGCACAAACCAAAGAGAAAATCTCTTTCCCCAAGAGTCTGTAGTACAAACAGTTCATTACTTGCTCCCTGAAAAACAGAAATAGACTTCACAGTCTTAGTCTTCTACTGTATCAATATTTTTTCCTGTAAAATGAAATCCTCATATTTGTTAATTGACAAAGAATGTTGCCTAGTGAAGATCCACAACGGCTCTGGATAACAGGCTAATTTCTATTTTGCTTACAGTAGGTTCCAATATATTTTTGGTCTGTGGTTCTACTGTATTAACACTGTTGCTATGTAAGGGCTGTAGAGTTTCTATTATTCTTGCATAACAAATCTGCTAGCTGATCTATCCTAAGCAAGAGTTGGCATGAAGACCTTGTCCCTTTGCCATGTTGACTTGGCACAGGCTGAAATGAGTAAACTCTTGGGAAATGGGAATGAAGAGAGGTGTTGCTCCTGTTTTTGCCAGGATGCTGTCAGGTCGTTTTAAGAAATGCACAAAGCTAGCCTGAAACTACCTCTGAACACCTACCTCTCACCACTTCTTGCATGCATATTCTCTTAAACTTGGAAATTAATAGTAGATTTATGTGTTTATATTTGTAGGAATCTGAAAAAGAGAAACAAAGGAAGATGTGACAAGAGGGAGAAAATGAAAACTTTCACACATTCTTCTACATTGCACTGTAATTAAGAACTTATTCTTTCTCCTTTTAAACTGTGACCCCCGTATTTTTAAATAAACTTTCATTTCTGTATGAATTGATAAAGCAGTTTCAGATAGATGAAGAAGATTGAGCTCAGGATGTCTGCCTGGGTTTGTTTTTGTCTGTAGAATAAACTGTCAGTTCCTTGCTGTGTCAAGAGACATAGGTGTAGGATAAGATATGTGCATACATACTTTGCATTTGTATGTAGATAGTGGTTTGCTTCCATCTTCATAGAATTCCACTTTTCTTGCCAGTTTTATGATTTATTTTATCTCACTGGGACACTTCTGGAATATTTAATTTAGTATTTCACTTCAGGGGTCATACTGTCCTCTCCTTCAAAATTCCTGCTTTCTACAGTACTGTAGAGAGAGAAATTCTCTTTTGCTAGATAACTTGGGTGCGTCTCTGTTTCAAAATTCCTTTGAGGCATCGACATAAGAATTCATTGAATAACACATCATGGTCGTCTGGGCACATAGTGGCCTCTTAATTTATTACTAATGACGTCAAGGAAATCCTGGCAAGACTGCAGTGAAATTTGTGTCTCATACTTTGAATGCCATCTAGTGGTGTAGCGATTTGTGCAGCTCCAGTGGTACTGAAGGTGAAGGGAGCCATTTCTTGTGCCACTATCCCTATGATCTGAAACAAATACAGTGTGATGGATTGTTAATATTAGTGGAAGGAAACCAAATGGCCCTGAGACCACTAGAAGTAAAGTTTGGCCTGACTCTTCTTTCTTCAGTTCTTACGAGTATTAAAGTGTCTCTGCAAGACTATTAATGATTACTAACTTTGCCACAGTGGTATGCAGAAATCATTGCACAGCCAATTTTCTCTTCTCCCTGTACTTTACAGTGCACATACAATATCCACATTTCTTACTAATCTGTACAACGTGATAGTTCACAGAAATTGGAACGAATCACCAACACCTTCATGGTTTTATTTACAATGAGCAAATCTGTAAGTTTGTTTTGTACAGCTGGAAAAGACAGATTGTTCTCTCCTTAATCTTTTGCACTGGCTGTCAAGATTTGATATCAGGACAAATAAGAGTATGGCATCTTTGGGACTGCTGGTCTTTACTGCCTTGATCCTTCTGTCCTATAAATGAATGAAACTCAATCTGCAGAAAGTGTGTGCAGCCCTAAGCCCTCTTCAGCTGTTCCAATTTACACTGGCTGAGAGAGATTGTCCACCTGTAATGAGTGATTACCTGATTGTTTGGCATAAGCTACCAAACTTGTGGGGCACAGACTCGATGTTATGCATGGGTTTCTAACAAGCAAGTAGGACAAAGATTTCTGACCTCTCTTGGAGCTCTGCTCTGACATGTCTTCCTACCCTGACCCTTATCTCAAGTCTAAGCTCTTGTTTCTTGCCCCTGTTCCGTTTACTGTTACTGACTAGGCTACTCAATGTCGCTCAGATCTTGGCCAAGGTACCAAAATGTGCTATGCTGGATTCTGGATTGGTGTGCTTCTGCCCTGAACATGATGTTACTTTTCTAAATCTGTTGGCTTGTTCACTGACATAGTGACCTGAGCAGGTTTTTCTGCTGCAGAGAAAGTGGCAAATGATAACATTACACAGCTACTGTGACATAGGTCATCACTTTCCCCCTACTGCTTCTCTGAGCTTTTGTCCTTTAATACTGAATTATCCTTCCACCTTCTATATATAACCAAGAATGGGAGTTGCATTCTCTACTAGCCATTTGCTGTGCACTTCTATGAAGTAATTTACAAGATCTTAAGATAGACTGGAAACTCTGTCATGTTCTAGGGCTTCTGAAAGACAATTATAACAAAAACTAGTATGCGCCTAAACTGCAATTTGAAAGACATGATTTTACTTTGAACATTACAACCAGCTTTACTTTGACCAGATCAAATATAAAAAATGAATTTACACAGTAAGGCTTTGTCTTCATGAGAGAAGTCTTTCAATGACAGATTCAAATAGAATAGAGTCTTTCAGATGGAAGGGACCTACACTGACCATCTAGTCCAACTGCCTGACCACTTCAGGGCTGACCAGAAGTATATTGTTAAGGGCATTGTCCAAATGCCTGAAATAAAAAGGCCTAAACCATAGGCCTCAAACCAGAGTTGACTTCTGAGTGAACCTCCTGACCAGCAGTATACACACACATGAAAGATGACCATAGAAAGGCCCCTGGAATTAGTAAATAAACCCACAAGGACTATAGATCAAGAATTAGTAAGGGAGATAGGAGCTTTCCTGGACATGCTCAGGATCCTGGGCAGATCTGGAGTGTGCCTGACCAAAGTGAGCTAATCTATTGGATTTTTTTCCATGCCCTATCTCACATAGATTTGTTTGTTAAACTGTATAAAAGCAGGACCTCACCTATGAGTGGATGCACTGTGTAGGACCTCCCAGTTGCCAGGAACAGTTTTCCAATCCTTTGTTTTGACGAGGCTCCCTAGCAGATCTGGATGGTGGTAAAGTATTAGGGCAGTTGGTGATCTATCTTTCTTAATTACTGTAGTTAATTATGTAGTAATGATTAAGTGCGTTACCTTGCTTATTATTTCTGCTGTTTTAACTTTGCTGCTGCTTTGAGGTATAGTAAAACAAACCTATTGCTTTAACTTGGTATCTGTGTCCTTTGTGCTGACCCAATCTATTGACAAAACAATCCCTTTTAAACACTGACAGGCTTGGGGCATCAATCACCTCTCTAGGAAGCCTGTTGCAATGTAAAGAGATGCTTCCTGATATCCAGTCTAAACCTCTCCTGGCACAGCTTTGAGCCATTGCCATGTGTCCTGGCACTGGATACCAGGGAGAAGAGCTCAGCACCTCCCTCTCCACTTTCCCTCCTCAGGAAGTTGTAGTGAGCAATGAGGTTGCCCCCTCAGTCTTCTCTTCTCTAAACTAGACGAACCCAAAATTGTTAGCTGCTCCTCACAGGACACACCTTCCAGCCCTTCCACCAGCTTTTCTGCCCTCAGCTGGACACATTCAAGGACCTTCACAACCTTCTTAAATTGTGAGACCCAGAACTGCACATAGTACTCAAGGTGATGCCTCACTGTACTGAATACAGCAGGACAATCACCAATTTTGACTGGTTGGCAATGCTGTGTTTGATGCACCCCAGGATGTGGTTTGGCTGCCAGGGCACACTGCTGACTCCTGTTGAGCCTGCTGTCAACCAGCATCTCCGGTCCCTTTCTGCTAGGCTGTACTTCAACAACTCCTCTTTCAATTTATATTTGTGCTTGGCATTACTCTGTCGTAGGTGTAGAGTCTGGCATTTGGACTTGTTAAATTTCATCCCACTAGTCATTGTTCAGTGCTCCAATCCACCTAGATCCCTCTGCACTGCCTCTTGTCACTCAGGGGCATCAGGGGATGCCTGGCTGACACCAGACTGTGACACAGATAATCTTTGAAGTGGGACTGTGCCTGTTTATCTTTTTTATCTTCCTTTGGGCCCAGTATTGAGGTTGAGTTGGTTTGTTGTCCCACCTTTGGAATGGTTGGGTCTTCCTCTGGGATCTGTTTGTCCTCACATTTGGAAGGATTTGGCCACTTCCAAAATCTGACTTATTCACTTGATGCCATTATTATATATACATATAAGTAATCTGTCACAATTCTAAATGCTGCTATATTTTTGGTAAGTTGCTTCACTAATGATAAGTTTGTAGTAACCTCTAATAGTGTATACCCACTTGGCTGTTGCTGTTGTTGGTATGCAACTGTCTTGCTACTGTTATTAACTGCTGCCATACCATTGGTTGCTGCTATATTATTGATTACTGACAGTAATTTGTAATAGCTTGATAGATATTTTTTTTCCTTTTATAATCATAGGTATGATTTCTAGTGGTGGGGTTTTTTTAATTTGTGGGAACTCTAATAAATTAGAGAAATTTAGATGATAAAAGCCTTCATATCCTTGCATATTATGGAATCCTACAAACCCATGTTCATGATCTCTACACACCCACACAATGTGTAATCTTTCAGGTTGTCACAGGATTTTATCAATGTATATAAGGAAAGGTGCAAAGGGGATGGAGCCAGGTTCTTTCCAGTGGTGCCCAGTGACAGGACCAGAGGCAATGGGCACAGACTGAAACACAGGAGGTTCCTTGCAAACATCAGGAAATATTTTTTCCCTGTGAAGGTGACTGAGAACTGGCACAGGTTGCCTAGGAAGGTGGTGGGGTCATGTGGGAATGGTCCTGGGCAGCCAGCTCTAGGTGGCCCTGCTTGAGCAAGGGAGTTTGACCGATCTCCAGAGGTCCTTGTTAGCCTCTGCTCTTCTGTCTTTCTGTGATTGTGTGATTTTTGAAAATTTGTTCTTTCCTGAAAGTTGAAGACTACAGACTTGCTTGTGGTAAGAGAACAGAAATCATACGAAATCAACTTGCTTCAGTGATTGATCTTAGTCAGAACCACATACAAAACCAGAACAAATTACACAGAAACTTAATCTAGCAAAAGTCATATTTACAGTGACACAATGTAGCATTAACATGACAAGCAAAGGAAAAGTCTCTTTCCAAATAAGATTTTTAACTTGGTAATGTCCCTTTAGTTGGACGGGTGGGGGGAAACATTGGCTTTTTGTTGGTTGTTTTTGGCAAGTAGCTCAGCTGTGGCAGATAATCTTGACTTCAGCCTGAAGTTTGGCTGCAATGATCAATATTAATCAACTTAAAAATAATGTCTCTTTGTCTACCACAAAACAAATAGCATCAGTATTTGGACCTATCACTCATCTGACTAGTTTTGCTTGTAAAGGTTGTTAGCAAGTACTGAATAAAACTCATTGAGCTGGGTATACATGGAAATCTGAATAGACTTGATCTCATAACTTAATATATGACTCCCCCTTTCCACGGCTGCTTGATATGTCTAGACACTAGCATATCAGCCTGTGTATTTATTTGGAAACATATTGCAGCTTTTATCAAAAAGGAGGAAAATACATAATTCCTTTTTGTTTTCCTTTTTAATGACATAAAGTGTGATGACATACTCTCTATTTTTTTATAGTGGTATAGTTGAGTACTATATAAGAACTGGGAACAAGATGTGGAATGTCAGAAGGATTCATTAGTCACGTTACAAATGCTATTAGAAAGCTATTTTAACAAAACCTGTTTCCAGAATTACTAATAGAGTTTGCTGATATTTATCATTCAGGCTTCTTCTTCTGCATCTCTGCCTTTGATGTTTTCTCTGGATTTATTTCAAGGCATTTAAAGCTTTTCACAAATTTTTTTACCATGAACCTTCATGAATATTTGTCTGATAGGATTTTAGTGGCAAAATGTACCTGATAAACCAGTAGTGTTGGCATTCTCTCTGTTATTGTTAAATTTAGGCACCCATATTTCGGTACATCTAGAACCAAAAGCATAGGAAAAACCAACAACATTATCATACTCAGAAACAAGACTGTGTTTTTCACTGTGGATGTACTGATTTATCACAATGGGGTGAAAAATGGCCAGCTTTTCTGTAGAGATGAGTAGAAATAAAACAGATTAACACTGTGTGATTCATTGTGAAGGTCACACTCCTGATACTAGAGCACAAAGTAATTATCAGAAGGCTGCCTTTAAATTATGCATTTGGAAGTGATTAGACAGGAGTGAAAGTTGTCTGCCTGTTTCTCTGGTATCAGGGAGCATGCAAGGCTTTGCTGGGGTCTTTACTCTTCTCATGGTCCTATCAAACTAATGTCAGTGCCAGGAGCAAAAGAAAACAAAATGCCCAGTTCTTAAGCAAAAAGATAATTGAGAATGTGGGTCCTATGGCAAAGCAAAATAGATGGATATGAGTTGTATTTGCAAAAGGCTGAGATCCATGAGAAGAACAGACATGTCCTGCGTCCCAGGTGGTTTCTTGCAACAGCATCTTAAATATCTCTTAAATATACTGCTTTCTTGTTGGCTAGGCTGACTCCATTCACATGTCCTACCCTTCCTCTGCAGTCTAATTAATGCCACAGAAGAGAATTAGCAGACACTTAGGGCATAAGTTATATAATGTATATATATTATTGTCTCCGTTTAAGGGTCAGAGAGA
>NW_010156892.1:0-210 GCF_000695765.1 Mesitornis unicolor
CCTATAAAGCCAAGTTACAGCCTGCTGCTGCTTTTGCCTCTAGGATAAAATTAATTAGGGATTTATTCCTAATTGATGCTTCAGCCACCTTCTTTCAGCTGATCCAACCCTGGGGTGCATGCGGTGTTCAAGCCCTCACTGCTGAGCCTCCAACCCGCCCTGCCTCAGTTTCCCCAGCTGCGCCCCAGGACGAGTGAGACTGACCTCAGT
>NW_010156892.1:473-2398 GCF_000695765.1 Mesitornis unicolor
GAGCAGGTTTCGACGGACACGTCAGGGGGGAAGCCTACACCCTGGGGGGGTCCTGCACCCCGAAAAGGGGTCCTGCATCCCCAGCACCCCAAAACCTGCACCCCCAGGAGGGCTCCTGGTCCGCCAGGAGGGGATATTTCAGCCCCAGACCCAGCACCTCAGGGACCTGCACTCCCAGGAGGGCTCCTAAAAAAAAGGCTTCTGCACCCCCAGGCTCAGCACCCCTGAGATTGGGAACCCCAGAAAGGGTCCTGATCCCCTGGGAGGGGTTCTGCACCCCCAGATCTAGCACCCCTGAGATGGGCACCCCCAGGAGGGGTTCTGCACCCCCAGACCTAGCATCCTTAAAATCCATAGCCCCCAGAGGGGTCCCAGACCCCCAGGAGGGGTCTTCCACACCCAGACCCAGTGCCCCTGAGACCCCTTTGGGAAGCAGAGTCCTGTCCCCAAGAAGGGTCCCCTCAGAACCAACCCTTTCCCAATTCCCTGAGCTGTCCCCAGGCACTTGCTCCTCGTCCAGCTCCTCTGTCCCCAGCAGTGGCTGTCCCCCCAGCCCGGGTCACTCCCCATCCTGGATCCCATCCATCCCCAGTCTCCAGCTGTGCTGGATCCCAGTATGTCCTGGATCCTTCTCCATCCTTGATCCCACTCCATCCTGGATCCTCTCCTGTCTGGGATCCCTACACATCCTGGACCCCCATCACTTCTGGATCCTTGTGTGTTCTGGATCCTCCTCCATCCTTGATCCCTGTCTGTCCTGGATTCGCATCTCTCTGGGATCTCCCTCTCTTCTGGATCCTGCTCTATCCTTGATGATCCTCTGTCCTGGATCCCCACTGTCCAGAATTCATATCCATGCTGGGTCTCTGTCCATCCAGGATGCTCATCCATGTCTGTCCTGGATTTGCATCTATCTGGGATCTCCCTCTCTCCTGGATCCTCCTGCATCCCTGATGATCCTCTGTCCTGGATCCCCACTGTCCAGGACCCTTGTCCATCCAGGACCCCTGTCCATCCAGGATCTCCATCACTCCTGGATCCCCCTCCATCCTGGATCCCTCTCTGTCTTAGATCCCCCTCCATCCTGGATCTCCTCCCCCTTTCACAGGGCCAGGACAGGACCAAGGTCCCTCTCCCTTCCCCTTACAACAGCTCAGAAGTAAAACCAAAGCGCAACCACACACAAACCACATCCAAAAGTTCATCATAACCAATCCTCAGCAGAAGGAGATGGACTTTTTTTGGGGAAAATGCCCCTTTTCTGGCTGCGGAGATGAGGGATTACAGCACCCCAGTCCCACCACACGCCCCAGGAAGCGGGGATCACACCCCAGGAGTTCAATGCTGCTCTGATCCCAGCTCATCATCACTGAAATATTTGGTTTATCATCAGTTCATCCGGAAAGGCGTCGCGGATCAGGATTTTCTGCAGAGGGCAGCACGATCTAGGAGATCGGATGCACTTTTCCCTCCCGGTGTCGCTGAAAGATGGTGACGATCCATCAAATCTGTGTTTTTCAGCAAAACGCTCGATGGAATATTCCCTTGGTGGTGAAATCACCAAAAAGCTTTGGAAAACGGTCTTGATGAAACGGAGATTGGTAGAAAATGGCATTTGTGACAGTGAAAATTCAAAGCTTCATTATTTCCGTGTTTTAAATGTGCTGGGACTTTCCCGGGACAGCTCTGTAACGCAACTCAGGAGGTTCCCAGGGCATTAAACTGATTTTATTTTGGTATTTTCTTCTCAAGGAGCACACTGAGTACGACCCAACTTAATCTCCAGTCCCTCCACCTTCCCAAGTGCTGCTAAATTAACTTCAGCAATCACAAAAACAATTAAATGAGGTGGTTTGAAGGGCACAAAAACCCTTGCTGAAACAAAACAGGATAGAGATGACACTGAACTGGGAGGGAGTGTTGAT
>NW_010156893.1:0-2086 GCF_000695765.1 Mesitornis unicolor
GGCTGCTGGTGTGCTCTGCAGCGAACTGCATAGTCTGTACCACTTCGCTGGTCTCCAGTGATGCCTGGGCAAGAGGCCACATCCTGACCCAATGTCCCAGCTGTAACAGAGCCCAAAGTCATGGCCCAACCCTATCGCCATGCGAGGAGGCTGGGCCTCTTCAGCCAGGGTCACCGACTCCCTGAATGACACCACAGCCACTGCTCACCTTCAACATTGATCAGGATGGGAGATTTGAAGAACATTTATGTTGTATCAGGCGTCAGCATCCAGATGCTGCCAGGGGGTGCTGCACGGGCCTCTGTGAGGGGAGGATGGTGCTGTCCTGTGCTGAGCACAGCCGGCTCCAGCGGCCCTACCACAGGGCACAGCTGAGCCCAGCAGTGCTTCTGGGAAAATGTGTTTGAGAAAGTGCAAAACACCTCACGGAACTGCGAGGGGTGAGGAACAGAACTGGGAGAAACAGCCCTGCAAACACCAAAGTCAGTGAAGAAGGAGGGGGAGGAGGTGCCCCAGGTCCTGGAGTGGAGATGCTCCTGCAGTCCCTGGAGAAGACCATGGTGACACACATTGTCCGTCTGCAGCCCATGGAGGACCACAGTGCAGCAGATATCCACCCTGCAGCCCATGGAGCAGGGGTCTAGCAGGTGGCCAAGGTCAACCCATCACAGCATGTACCAACAGTAAAGATCACAGGACAGGACAAATACAGAGCATCTGCTAGAGACACATGCTCCTTTAACAGATTTGTACTGATGTTCATAAAACAGTAAAAATATATCATAAGTCACAGGAAAAACAGGTTTTCAGAGTGTTCTGTTTTTAAACTTTGTCCATTGAAATAAGCACATCTAAGCCACACATGATCATAAATAAGCAGCCGCATTGTTATTACACACATGCGTTCCTCAAGGCACTGTCTCATCCTCTGAAGTCTCCTAATATGTGACTTCAAGCCATTTTTTTAGCAACTGAAATAACTGGCAGGCAGAAGGCTTCTCCCCTCTGCCTGTCCCATAGTGAATGTCACAACCGCCTGCTGAGATCCGCTCCCTCACTGCCCTCAGGTGCCCACCCGATACCTAAACCCATCGAGTAGCCACCAGACTGGAAAATCTCCTATGACTGTAGACAGACTCACACTTAAGTGGGCTTCATCCCAACATCTGTATTCCTCTTCTTATTTTTGGCAAACAGACTTTGCCAGCCATACTGTAGGATGAATCACATGGCTCTGTGTACATCTGTGTAATTAAATTCAGAGGACAGCATTCTTCACTTGTCAGATGGCACAGCCATTTAATGGCTGCAGACATGCAGCCACTGTACCCTGATTCTGTTATGAAAAGTAAGTTACAGTAAAATACTTGCACAGCTTGGAAAAAAACTTGTGCTGGTAAGGAAAAGGTTGAAAGGAGATTATTTGAATCAATGGGAGAGTGCCTTAGGTTGTCATTATCATAGTTGCTATTATTTTATTTTTACTCCTCAGTCATCTATTAATTTTCAGAATGAACTCTTAGGAGGTGCTGTGAAAACCTGCCAGTGTGTAACAGTGTATGTATGTAACAAGCACTGATGCAGGATGGTGCAAGATTCGAACGTCGGGTCATAGCATGGCTAACTTTTTTTTTTCTGTGAAAAGCAAATCGGAATAGGTCTTACACTTTTTCAAAAAGATTCCTTATTCTCCTTATATAGGAAACATCACTGGCGACGGAGCAGTTGTGCTCTGATGGGACTGCATGGAAGCTGGACTGCTCAGCAGTTTATCATTAACATTCATGGTATGTTCAGCTATTCTAAAGCATCTCTAAGAATTTGTGAGGAAAATCAGAATGCTTTTCACACAAGGCTGGGACTTGGGAAGCACAGAGGAAGACAACCTTTCACTACCTCATGTTAACACTTACTCAGTAACTTGATGCTCAGAATGCTGCAGTGTCCTTTGAAGAGTGTGCCGAATGGTCTGAGGCTGTGGAAGAATGATACAAAAAAATCAAAGTATTAGGGAAGTACAGTACAGTTTAATTAACAATATCTTTTAACACATTGTTTTTCTCCAGTTTTACTCCTTCTCATCTTC
>NW_010156894.1:0-292 GCF_000695765.1 Mesitornis unicolor
TGGGGTGACAGGGGGTGACATGGGGTGACAGTGGGGTGCCATGGGGTGATGTGGGATGACAAAAGGTGACAAAGAGGTGACATGGGGTGATGATAGGGTGACATGAGATGACAATGGGATGACATGGAGTGACAATGGGGTGACATGGGGTGACAATGGGATGGTGTGGAGGGACAATGGGTTGACAATGGGTGACAACAGGGTGACATGGGGTGACAATGGGGTGATGTGGGGTGATGGGTGACATGGGGTGATGATGGGATAACATGGGGTGACAGCGGGTGACATGGGG
>NW_010156895.1:0-16584 GCF_000695765.1 Mesitornis unicolor
AAGAGATGACGGGGGAAGAAAAGTAATGGCAAGGCAGGAAGGTACGTAAAGAAAATGTCTGAGAAACTTGTAGCTTCACACCAGTCCTGGAATAACCTGGAAGGACAAGAGTGATGCAAGCTTATAATCAAAATCTGCCTAATTTTAATCCAACATAATCCTCATTCCCAACCATTCAGAACAAACTCATACGCAAATGCACCTAATATTAAAAGCTTTATTCTTTATTATAAAAAACATCAAATCAAACAAACCCATATAGGGTTTGAGGGCCACAAAGATGATCCAAGAGCTGGAGCAGCTCTGCTATGGGGACAGCTGAGAGAGTTGGGGTTGTTCAGCCTGGAGAAGAGAAGGCTCCAGGGGGACCTTATAGCGACCTTCCAGGACCCGAAAGGTGCCTATAGGAAATCTGGGAAGAGCTGTTCACTGGGGCATGGAGTGATAGGACGAGGGGTGATGGTTTTAAACTGGAAAACGGCAGATTTAGGTTGGATATGAGGAAAACTCTTCCCCATGAGGTGGTCGATCACTGGCACAGGTTGCCCAGAGGTGGTGCAGGCCCCATCCCTGGAGATATTCAAGGTCCTTGATGGGCTCTGAGCAACCTGATCTGGTACCAACGTCCCTGCTACTGCAGGGTTGGACTGGATGAGCTTTAAAGGTCCCTTCCAACCCAAACCATTCTGTGACTCTGTTCTATGATATACAAAACCAATTCTACACCTAGAACAACAAAAAATATTTGGGAATCATAAGCAGTTCTGTATCAAAACCCAAGGTTTTGTATAGACAAGGACCTCTTCATTTCTCTCTGTCTATCCCTGAACTGCTGCTTCTGAAGGTCACTTTAATCAGGCAGACACATGTTGAAAACTTCCCAAGATGCAAGGTCAACCTGTTAGGAAGACAACAGCTTAAACCAGAAGGTGGTATGCAGAGGCAGTGAAGATGCAGTCATATCACCCAGTATGACCAGTCACCAGTGGTGTTCCCCAGGGCTCAGGTTTGGGGTCAGTCCTGTTTAACATCTTTATCAACAATCTGGATGACGGGATTGAGTGCTCCCTCAGTCAGTTTGCATACAAGACCAAACTGGTCAGAAGTGTTGAACTGCTCTGGGGTAGGAAGGCTCTGCAGAGGGACCTGGCCAGGCTGGATCCAAGGGCCAAGGTCAACTGCATGAGGTTCAACAAGGCCTGCACTAGGGTCACAACAACCCCATGGATGCTACAGGCGTGGGGAGGAGAGGCTGGAGCTGCCAGGCAGAAAAGGACCTGGGGGTGTTGGTTGACACCTATGACCATGAGCCAGCAGTGCCCAGGTGGCCAAGAGGGCCAACACCATCCTGGGCTGTCCCAGCACTGGTGTGGGCAGCAGGAGCAGGGAAGGGATCATCCCCTGTGCTGGGCACTGCGGAGGCCAAGCCTCAAATCCTGGGGTCTGGTTTGAAAAAGGCCACGGAGGGGCTGGAGCGTGGGCAGAGAAGGGCAAGGGAGCTGGGGAGGGCTCTGGAGCAGCCGAATGCTGGGGAGCGGCTGAGGGAGCTGGGGGGTTCAAGTGGAGAGGAGGAGGTGAGGGGAGACCTTATCCCCTCTGCAGCTCCTGAAAGGAGGGGGTAGCGAGGAGGGGTCGGGCTCTGCTCCCCATAACAAGTGATGGAACGAGAGGAAAAGGCCTCAAGTTGTGCCAGGGGAGGGTTAGGTTGGATCTGAGGGGAAATTTCATGCAGAGGGTTCTCAGGGACTGGCAGGGGCTTCCCAGGGCAGTGGTGGAGTCCCCATCCCTGGAGGGGTTCACAAACCGTGTGGATGTGGCACTTGGGGACGTGGTTTATGGCCATGGTGGGGTTGGGTTGAGGTTGGACTGGATGATCTTGGAGGTCTCTTCCAACCTTAATGATTCTATAATTTTATGATTCTATGACTTCTTAAAAAAAAACCCAAACCAAACCACTACTTTTACATGAAAGAAGTCCCAGACAACCAAGTTTCTGGAAGTACTGCATTAAAAACAAAAGAAAACAAATAAACTTCTTATGTGGACATTATATATGCACTGAATCACATTTGGAATCTCAGAAAAAAACAACAAGTTTCACCTAATTAAATGACAGCCATTATAAAAAATAAGAAAGCACAGAAAATGCACGAGCTTAGGGAAATTTTATATTTAAGAGGTCGCAGTGAAGTGGAAACCAACCCACCTGAGGGGGAAACCGCCACTTGCTGGACGCCATCCTCGAACTTCTGCCAGCGCAGCCCTGCGGCGGGCAGGGCGCTGCAGTAGAGGCTGCCTCGGTAGTCCAGGCACCAGATGTACTTTTCGGACACAACCAGGCTCAGGATGCCGTAACCGGGGCCGGAGTATCCCATCCAGCTCTCTGCAAACTAAAAACTGTAGGGTCAGAGCAGTGTGAGGTGTCTTCAAACTGCGTAGAATGGCTACAGAAGCACAGCAGCTTCCATATTCTGAGTTTTAAACAGTTAAACTTAAGGTCTTAAGTAGCTGGATCAATGAACAGACTTGCTTTGTGTAAAATAAAACTACATCTGTGTTCTCTAGGATAGTACGCACTGCAAAATAAAGCTCCTGGAATAAAAGTTTTAGGGAAAAAAAACCCCCACAAACGCTCCATGCTGTCATCTACCTCCAAAAAGTGGAAAATAATTTCTTATTAATTGAGCAACACATACTTAAAGTAAATGGCAGATGCAAAAAGGAATACATAAAAATATACAGTCCGGGAAATTATTTACTGTCTATGAAGTGAAGAGCAAAGGGAACAAAATAGCTGGAGTGCAGAGACAGCAAATATCCAATTCCATTACTTTCTGTATGGTGCAAGAGCAATACATTGCAGAAATTTGGTTTATAGATTGGTACCTTAAATTTTTGATCCTGAAATTTTGGAGGAGGTAACCCAAGCACTGCGTATGTGATGGGTGATGCAAGGATCTGTGGAGCTTTATTTACCATTTCAGAGTGTATGAGTAAACCTGAAACTAAGCCCTGCACACTTTGGGCCGCAGTTGTTACTAAATAGGGCACCACCAACTTATAACTCAACCTTTATCAACCAATATTTGCATGACCTCAACACAAGGCTGTTAGAGATGTAAAAATAACCCAAAACTCCCAACCTGGAAGAACTGTATTTCTCTCTCCATACTTCTGCTAAAACTCCCAGTGATTCTGGCAACTTTGCAGATTTTACAATGACTTTTAGTGCTTCTTTTCTACAGTCTATTTGAGAATTACTGTTTCTGGAGATGTTTATCCACAAAATAACAATGGAGGAAAGAGGGAAAAAGGAAAAATGTCAACGTTTTAAACAGTATTAACTGCTGTCAAGGACACACAGAAAGACTAATCCTTATTCTGAGTATTTACAGGTAAAATGATCCTTAACCACAGGCCATGTGGGACAATCAGCAGTAATTCCCTGTGAAGTCAGTTGGAGCTGGGAACAGCATCGTGCAGAATTTGGGCTACTGGAGCCCCAGACAAGGAGCAGCCTGTGAGCACAACTGGGTGTTACCATTCCCTCTTTAACCGATGGGTTTAGGACAGCATTTCTGTTGAGCTGAGAATACAGCCAGGGCAGCCTCTTCACATCGTACGCACACACCAACCACGCTGCAGTCTGATAACTCACATCTCATGAGTTACAACAACATATTGCCCTTTGGCTTTGTATTTTACTTGTTTACTTGACTCAAATGAGAAAAAATTGCTCTCCTAAAGAAATAAGGGATACTAATGACACGAATGTTTCTTCTGAAATGCTACAATTAAGTATTTTCATGACATTGCAACCACGTACCTGATCAGATTTTAACAGCACCGTCTCATCCAGGCTCGTCTTGGCCGCATCCTGGGAGCCAGGCCCAGCACCAACTTCGGGCATGCTCGTCTCTGAGGATGAATAGGGTAATCCATGGCCATATATATCCTCCTCATCACTCGAGGCAGATTTCTCAGCCTTATTTTCCTGAGTGTCTGTTACCCATTCAGCAGCGCTAGCGCCAGATTTAGCTTTGATTGCACTCTCAAAACTCCATCCCGAAATGGAAGCGCTGTCTGAATCAACGTCGTTGGCAGCGTCAAAGTGGGGCACAGAGGGATCTGACAGAGCGCTGTGTATCAGAGAGAGCTGCTCTGGGTCTTCCCTACCATTTTCCTCACTTTCCTTTGGTATTGGTGATGTCTGAACACCAAGCACACTGTCACATTCCAAAAACATTTGGTCTGTAAGGTCTGGCTCCTCAAAAGACTTTTCGGCATCCCGCAGCTTCATCTTATCTACATTTTCATCTATTTCACACAACGGAGGAAAACCCTGCTCCTCCTCTTGGCTCAGCTTTCCAAGACAGCGCTCATTGCTCGCAGAAACCACGCTGCCGTTAGACTCACCACCAACGCTGCTCGTAAAGTCTGCTGCAAGGATCAGAGGAGAGGCAGATGCCAAAGCATCTGCAACAGCCGAAGTACCCATGCCACTGTCACTGCTTGGGAGTTTCTGGACATCCACCGTGTCTCCATTTTCTTCGTTAATTAGCACAGTCGCAGACTCGGGGGACTGCAGGACACTGAAGGTCTCTGAACCGTTATCTTCCTGCAAGAGCGTGTGGGACTCCACACTGAAGATGCTCTCCCGATCCGGAGATCCTGTGCTCAAACGATCGATGCTGCCGCTCATCAGGCTGGAAGTCATGGACAAGGAGTCTGCGTTCAGTGATTGAGGACTGTCCCCAGAGAGCTGCCGCTCATAGAGCGGCGTGCCCTCCAGAGAGCTCTGGTTCCTCCTCGTCCCGCTTTCTGTTCTCACAAAAAGCAAACAAAAACCAATACGGTATTAATAAAATCTATTAGGTTTCGATGCAAATTAAGAAATTAAAATATTTTGATCACTGGAGGAAGAATAGAGTTAAATCTGAATTTTGAAATACTGATTTTCTTTCAAATTCAACACTAAATGATTTACATAAAGCCAAAAAAGTATTAGGAGCAAAACATTTTAAAGCTGTTATACCAATACAGCGAACAATTAGAATAATCAAGTACTCACACTGTTTCAACAAGCTAAAAACCATGGCAAACTGTCAAATATTCTACACAGGATGAATAGATATTACACAATTTCAAAATAAAACTGGAAGCAGAGTGCACTGTGTTACCATTGACCCATACATTGGAACCGTCAGCATGTTTCCATGAAGCAAAACAACGTAAAAAAAAACCCCAAAAACTAACAGATCTAAAGAGACTTAATCAATGTGTCACTTTGAAAACAGGCTTTCATCTTAAACATAAAACGTTTCACCACAACCACTCAAATCTATGACAATATAAAATCACAGAATCACAGAATGTCAGGAGTTGGAAGGGACCTGGAAAGCTCCCCCAGTGCAACCCCTGCCAGAGCAGGATCACCAGAGCAGTCACACAGGAACACGGCCAGGGCTTTGGGTGTCTGCACACAAGGAGACTCCACAACCTCTCTGGGCAGCCTGGGCCATGCTCTGCCACCCTCACACTCACAAAGTTTCTCCTCATCTTCAGCTTGAACCTCCTGTGCTCCAGCTTGGGACCATTGCCCCTTGTCCTGGCATTGGCCATCCCAGAGCAGAGCCTGGCTCCTTCCTCCTGACACTGCCCTTTCCCAATGGATCCCCAGGAATGAGGGCACCCCTCAGTCTCCTCTGCTCCAAGCTCAAGAGCCCCAGCTCCCTCAGCCGCTCCTCAGCAGGAGATGCTCCACTCCCTTCAGCATCTTTGTGGCCCTGCTGGACTCTTTCAAGCAGTTCCTGTCCCTCTGGAGCTGAGGGCCCAGCACTGGACACAAGATTGCAGCTGTGGTGTGAGCAGGGCAGAGCAGAGGGGCAGGAGAACCTCTCTGCCCTACAACCACCCCTTCTCATCCACCCCAGGATGGCGTTGGCCTTCTTGGCCAATAACTAAAATAACTAAAGCACATCAAACACACGTCAAAAGCGACACATTCTGATAATGAGCAGTGGCAGGGCAAGATCTGCTTGACTTACCTTGTTTCTTCTTTTTTTTCTTTTTCACTTTAATTGGCTTTACAATGAGTTCTTGATCAAAATCCTCAGAGCTGATGATGCTGAAGCGTTGTGAAGAAAGCTGAGCTTCCCTCGGGGCTTCGGAAAGTTGGTCTGCGCATACCAGGAAGCTGGAGCCGCTGTCCACAGAGTTCACCGAGCTGCTCCTGCTCCTCGGTTCACTCACTATGGAGCAGCCCCTTCTTCTTGTTTCAGTGCTCAAGTCTCCCACTCTATCAAAACTTTTCTCTGATAGCGTTGGTGTATCCAGATCATCTTTCACTAAAGGATGAGAGTCGTTTTTGTCACCAATAATCACTTTTTTCTCTGTTTCCACGGAAGGGGTCGATGATACAGGTGCAATGGCTGATAACGGGGTCGGTAATTTAGGACTCGTGTCTGTCAAAGGATTCAGCAGTTTTGAATTCGTATCTGAAACTGAGCAAAAGAAAAAATAAAAGTATTAATACTGGTGTGTCAAGGGAGGAGGAGCAGAGTTCTCAGAGAGTATTGAAAGAAAAGTAACTGTATGCAGTGGAAAAAGTATTCTAAGTTCTCAATATTTCAAATATATATATATGCACACATAGAATGTAAACTTCATACAAACCATACAAAATCATTTCAGTAAAATCAGTCCCCCACAGCCTGCATCCAACCTCTATTAGCAAAAATTCTCAATTTATGTTTATGTATGGAGAATAGTACAGGTCTTTAGTTTAGAAGACCCAACTGTATCGCACACTGAAGTGCCACCCTGTATCTTCAACTTCCTCATTCAAATATTCAGTGTCTTGAAAACACTCAAGGAAAATCTACCAGATAAACCACTGTGATATTCAGAGAATATACTTCAAGACAGCTCTTTTCAAACTATACTTGCAGTTAAGATTAAAAATAAACACCCCCTAGAAGTCTGCAAGTAAAGAACTGCTTAAATAACGCTATCCCTAATATGCAATAAGAAAGTTATGTTCTCCAGCATCCAGTGAGACTTCAAAGCCTCTTTACTAGCATTTTGCTAATACAGAGCCAAGCTGGAGTATTTTAAATGCATAATTACTACTCCTGTGAGTGTAATATGCTGGATAATGGTGTTTACAATCTTTATGATGGAGAAATCAGCCAGCACCATTGTTAAGGAAGCATTATTAATCCCTTTTAGGGAGTCCTGGTAACAGAGATGCTGAACTCAGACGGCAACAAATAAGAAAAGAAACTCTGCAACTCTTTTTGGAATTTTAGTGAGTGTTCTTGGGGGTTTTTGCCAGTTCGTTCTTTGTCATTGCTTGGAAGGCTGAGATTTCCTCTGAATGTGGGTGGTGAAAGGTGACACCAAATCAACACACTCAGGAATCTGCAACCCAGATAATTGAGACTGATCAGGAACGAGACAACCACGATCGGGAATCCAGATTGCTTCAGCATCATGGCTTAGAATAACGTCTCAAATGCACAGATTAGAGATGCCTGGCTAGGATAAAGCTGATCCACTCTCAATAAAAGGAAACCGTAATTAATTTCTTAATGCCCCCATTCTCACTGCAGCCAAGAGAGAAGCTCAGATCTGATTTATCTGCTCATGTAATCTGCAGAAACAGAGAAGGAACTCTACAGAACCTGGCTGGTTTTTGCAATAACCCGAAGGTTCTTATCTGGTGTTTGCGTTGGGTTGAGTTCTTTTGGTTTCTTAATTTTTAATATTAAAAAGGCACAATAGGCACCATGCTCCATGAGGTACACACTATAGTTTGCTAATCTATACAAACCTAATGATGACGCTCCTTCGGGCCTGCTGGAAATTCTTATTATGTCTCTATCTCCCTTTAAGAGAAAAATCTCATTGTTGGTGCAGGACACAGACACAATATCACCGTATCCTTCCAAGCCACCAATCAAAGCCTACGAAGAATCAACACAGAAAGAAACCATTGGCAGCAGATGAACACATTGTTTGGACAAGATGGTGCTCGGAACAAAAGCGTTCAGTGGAATTCAATCAACACATGTGATTAGAGCATAAAGATTGTATCTTATCAAAAACAAAGACAAAAGAAACAGGAAAGCATCCTTTAATCACAATGTAGTTCATTTATATACTAATTCTAATTCCATAAATCTATGTATTTTCTCTGTCCAAACTAGCAGCAGCAACAATATCACAACTTAAACGTATAATTTGGTGGCAAAAGAGTCACAGCACAAATGTTTAGTATCATTTAGACAAAAAGATTTTAGCTTGCATTCACTTTCACACACATCTAAGATGACAGAACAGCTAACAGCTCACTCCATACTAAATAAAAGGCAATCCTTAGGTTTTTTGCAGACACCAACAGTAGAAGGGAAAGAATAAATCGTTTCAGGTACATTTTAGAGGTGTAAAACTTTTTTGCATTAATTACTAGATTTAGATACGCTTTGCTAAGTATCAGAACTGATTATGATGTGAACACCTGGACTGAAAGCTTTAAATGTATTTAATTTTTATATATAATATATTGAGCTAGTTTGTGAGTACATCATTGCAACAACAATTAGAAGAGGGAGAGAATTACATCTTCCTTGTTAGGTTTAAATATGGAATTAAATCACAGAAGTGTAATGGATAACCCAAGAATAAAAACAAGTAAGAAGCAAAACATGCACTGGTGAGGTTTACCTACCTGGTTGACAGTGTCCAGTAAGTAGACGCTGTACTCATTCCAGGTCAGCACCCATCCTTCTCGGAAGAAGCAGGAAACAAGCCCCAGGTGTTTCTCTGGGGAGCTGTAACTTCCCCTGTCAGGGGGTTCCAAGCGAGGATAGAGTTCAAACGTTTTGATTCCTCCAGCAAACACATCTTTCAATATGAACGTGGCCTGAACGCTCCCGTGAACATCAGACTTCCAGAGACGGAGCCCAGGTCTGGCTGCAAACAGTGTCAGGTCGCTCTGTTTACACAGACCAGGTATAAAACACGCTCCAAATTTGCCAGTGCTAAAATGAAACAGAAGGATTTCTTGTAAAAGCTATACACTCAACTTAGAAACAACTTTTAAAACTAATGGCACACATTTACAAATGCAAACTATAAAAAAATAAAAGTTTTGTTCTTTGATCAAAGTATTCAGCCAAATGTCTGAAGTTTGGTTACAGTAAGAAAAGAACGCTTCTGAATAACAGCTTTCCCTCAGCTCTAGATGTCAGGCACTGCATCTATGAGGCAAGTTAAGTGACTCCTTCTAATAAACTTCACAGACTTAATGGTGCTATCTGTCCTTCTCAAAGATAGCACTATGCTGTCATCCTTCTCCCAGAATTAATAAAAACCAAGCAGAACACTGCAAGCTGATGCTAAGAAGCTGACAACCTCTCTTGCAAGAGGCAAGAAACAGACCTCATCTGTTAAAATCTTCATTTCTGATGCATAAAAACACCATTACTATCCCCAAGAAAACCCCTCATAAGATGGTCCTTGGTCCTCCTGCTATTCATAGCCCTGAAAGATCATAAACCTTCTTTCAAGACACAATTTCCTCTAATTCAGATACAGTCAGTCATGCAGCTCAAAGACTGCATTCCTTCTTCCTTCACATTCGAGATTACACAAGAGAAGCCATCAGAAGGTCATACAAGTCCCTAGCCCTCAAGTCAACTTCAAGTGCTTTGCTGTACGTTTTCCCTTTTAATATAAGAAAAATCAGGATGCTGACTTGCTTCTTACATCAGATATTGCATCGCCCATCAGATGGACCCAATTACAACGCTTACTCACACCAAGACACAGGAAACCAAGAGGGACTGCAGAGAAACATTGGCAGTGATATCAGCTTAAAAAACTGAAAAACCATCTTAAATATTTTTGCGTAATACTGCCCTGACAATATGATTGTAACGTATCTGCAACCATGTACTTTCTAAGTGGGCAGAGTTGTCATTTCATGTTTGGGCACACACTGTAACTAACTTTTTACGAGCGGACTGCTGCGTTGTATTAATTTCACTGCTTAGATCACTCTTTCTGTAATCCACTCTGAAAAGCTAGAATTAATAGCTGTGCCTGCACCAAGATTTTATGAGGGTTACTTTTTTCTGGGCTGTGTTCCCACTTGCTTGACACATTTCTCTTCCGTGTAAAAAAGCAGAGTCCGTTGCAGAGTAGAGACGAGCAGCACTTTCTGGTTGTAATCCAACTGGACGATCGAAGACGGCTCTTCCAAGACAAGGCTGGAGTTGCAAATACCCTTTTAAAGATACGTGCAATTAACACGAGTCAACCTTTCTAAAAGTATAAGGTAATAATTAACACTTTAAAGAAATTAATAAGCCCAAGAAAGAGAAAACAAATGAAGGCTTTTGAAAAAACCATTGCAAAAAGTTCATTTAATGAACGTGGAGTTCATTTATGCAGACAAGAGGGGAGTTTGATTGCGTGTACCACAGTGGCACACTATGAAATTCAATTTCTCCTGCAATATTAGCTAGTGCATGTCACTTGAAATCAATAGAAACTCTAGGACATGTTTTCTTCCTTCTCTCTACTGCCAGGTCGTACGATGCTGAGACAATCGTTACATTTGGAGATGTTAAACCCTTCTGTCAAATCAAATGAGGGACAGTCACAACTAAATCAGGATAGCTGTTGTTTAGACTTTTCTCTCATATAGAAATTCAAGTTAGTACTTATTTTGTTGACATCCCAGGTCTCTATTAATTAACAAGACATCAGAAGAATTCAATTTACTGGTAACATGCTAACCATCCAGCAGAACCCAAGAATTGCCTTCATTCTACACTCTAGACTGAGATGCTGAGCAATTCTGAAAGAAGGACTTCATCAATATAGGGAATCTAACCTAAATATTTAAACACACAAGCACTCTTTCAGAAAACTGTAACTGAGAATTAAGGTGTCTGTAACAAATGCTCACCTGGTCCAGGTCTAGAGCAGAGTAGACAATCTTCCCTTTGTCGTCTCCAGAGAATAATTTCATCCCATTGGGACTCCAAGCTAAAGCTGTAATGCTGCTTTTGTGGATACCGGCAACATCAAATCTCCGAAGCTGGGAAATGATACCAAAGCAAGGTAAGAACGAGGGGAAAATGCAGACAAAAAGCCTATTCAGTGCCTCTGACTGATAAACTGGAGATCAAGTACGAAAGCGCAGGTCATTCGAATTTTTATTTAGCACAAAAACCTGAACAATCAAAAAACCCACGACCAAATAGCTCAGCCAGTTATTAAAAACAGGGAATATCTCAAAGGCATTTTTATTAAATATATCTTTTATAATAAAAAGCATGCTTTAAGATTATGGTTTTTATAAGCTTAATATATGAAGCCTAAAACACATTCACAGATATTTAATTTTTTTATGTTTTATCCAATATTTTATTACAAAGAATCACAGTAGCACTTTACTAGGATTTGCCACACTTAACCTCACAGAAGTTCAGCCAAATGCCAAGATTTACCTGTTTGTTTCTTCCAGGTAATGAAGACACGAGCTGGAAAACAGCAACACGACCCGAGGCTGTCCCAACAGCAACCAGATCATCGAAACAGCTCAACAGCTTCACAAAAGTGATCGATTCACACTTCCCCTGTTGAAACAAACCATGTAAAATACAAAACATTAATGAGAGACCAAGAGCAGCTCAATGCTGAGTAACTGGGCCTCATCAGAAATGAGGAGAAGTTAGCATTTACCTCAAAATTGTATTTTTTCATCTGGTTTAAATGTCTGCAGTAGAGATAAAGCATCCCAATGCTGCTCCCCACAGCGATGTAGTCTCCATTGGTATCAAGCGCTGTGAGGTACACTACGATAGAGCGAAAGCCCTTTTGGATCTTTGTAGGAATGGCATTGAGAAGATAATACAGGGGACAAAACTCCTTAAATATAACCGGTGAAGCCACAGATGCCATAGCAAGCACTGGCATCGGCAATTTTAGGGCTGAAATAAACACATCTACTTGACCACATAAGGAAATCTGAAAGACAAAAGCAAAAGACACGTTATTAACTTCTTGGAAATAATAAAAGGTTAACAGAAAGCCACCATTTAGCAAGCAGGGATGCAGAAATTCTCAGGTTTTGTTTAGGATGAAGAAAAAAACAAGTTAAACCCTTCTAGTGAACGTAAGTTCTTTTTAGAACCTATTTCTTAAGAATAAGCTTATTTCTTAGGTTCAGCCCACATCTAAGGGTATAGGGTAACCACTAAATACGGGCTAACCACTTCTCACTGCTGTGAGCTCATCAAATTTGAGTTCAAATGCACGATTTCTTCTCATCTGTAAGGGCTCTGACACTGAATAATCCACGTGGTTTATTTTTTCACACCCTCAGTCCTCCCAGTGCTGAAAACATGGGATATTCACTGTATTAACACAATAAAATCAAAGCGTCCAACCTGTACTTATGCTCAATTCCTTAAATCCCTGCACCTCAAGAAAAACACAGTTGAGAAACAGCTTGGTTAGAGCTACACCTGCTATACAGTCAAATAACAACCGGAAAATAAGAATAGTGTGGGAAGAAAGGGGCAATGGGAAAATGAAAGAAATCTTTGACAGACACAGGAAAATATCCATGAATTTAGGAAGATAAGGAGCAAAGAGAAAAAGGTGCCATATGCCTGTGCTTCCCTTTATGGTTAAGCAAATAATTTCATGCTGATGAGCAATACTGTACATGTGTTTAGGGGACAACTTTGTTATCTTTCTAAAGATAAAGGAAACAAAGATTCTGTTTGCCTTCTTCAAGAAAAAAAGACATAGTCAAAACTCATCATAGTAATAACGCACTGGGTTCTTCAGAAAAAGCTGATGTGACCATGACATACATAAAGGTATTTTAAAATTTTAATTAAACCCTGTAATTTTTCTCATCAGGGGGTGACAGCTTTGACAAGGACGTTTTGCAGCAGTAGCTGTTTTCCTCAGGGATGACTTCAGAACACAGATAAGGGGGGAAAAAAACCTTCACTTCTCGATAGAACAAGGGGAAACGGCACCAAGCTGTGCCAAGGGAGGTTCAGGTTAGAGATAAGGAGGAAGTTCTTTACTGAGAGGGTCGTCAGAAGCTGGAACAGGCTGCCCAGGGAGGTGGTGGAGTCCCCATCCCTGGATGTGTTTAAAGAGCGGGTAGACGAGGTACTTAAGGATGTGGTTTAGGGGGTAGACAGGAGCGGTTGGACGTGATGAGCTCAGAGGGCTTTTCCAACCGAGCCATTCTGTGATTCTATGATTCTGTGAATTTTGTTTTGCCACGAGATTAACAGAATGGTTTAGAAACTGCCAAAAATACCTGCGCTTTTCCAAGACAAGGATTTTGGATCTCTATAAACAAGAGTTTTCTACGGCTGTTTAAGCCCGTAACACGGAAGATTTTCTTAAGCTTCAGCAAAGTGACAACTTTCTCAGAGAACTGAAAGAGAGAAATATGCCAACTGAAGTTAGAAACACTTCTAAATGCTCAAAATTACTCCGTAAAGTATTCCTACTGCAATTTGTGTGCTATGCCCTATTGTGCCTAGATTTTATTTCTCCAAGGATAGAAAATGGTATTTGTTTGGCAGCTTCACACATCGCTTATGGTGTATATCAACTAAATTAGGAATAAAAAAAATATAGCTGCTGTAGTTTAACATCTCCATTACTGCGAGAAGCTCTGAAGTCTCAATTTTCAAATTTTATTTCAGTTATTGTGCAAGGGAATTCAGCTCTCTGGCTTTGGGCCCCGAAACACTTGCTGTCAACAAACAAATCCAGTAAATCCAAAGGGATTACTTGCGTGACGTTACCCATTCAGGCCCATGTTAGACAAGACCGCAGGAATCAAGATTGGTTGGTGCACCTTTATTTTATCTGTGCTACAAAAACCGCCAGTAAATAAGGTAGCAGCAGTTATTAGATGTTCTTATTTGTGGTAAGTTTTACTGCTTGATAGAGCTTAGAAATTAATTCCCCTCTCCTCCAGTGTTGACTGCCTGTCATGACACCTATTTCATAAAACATCAGAAGGAGGAGTTGATTAATGTGTCTAAACTAGTTTTTAATGAAGAACTCCTTTCAGAGCTGTTTGCTGAGTTAACAGATAACAGTGCATCACCACTCTCTTATGATATTTTCACACACCATCTATTTCCTACCCTATATTTTAGGTCCTGTACCCTTCCCTTCAGCATTTACTACCTCCTATCTGCAGTTAACTAAATACAAAGAAATAAATCAGAGTCTCTTGTCTGCTGTTCTAAACATGCTGCTTTGCCAGTTCAGTAGTATTACCGGGTGCTGGTCTTTCTTCCTTTCATTCTCTCTCTTTCCTAATAAAATAAAGTCCACTCTTTGCCTCGAGTCCCACACGTACAAATCTTCCTCTGTCTAATCTCAACCGCTACCGCTCCCCAGCTACTCATGAATTTCACATATTTGGGTTTTTAAGTCCCCTTTGTCACTCCCACAATTCACATCTGTCATCATCCCAAGCTGCTCCCGTAGCTGGGACTGGTTCACACTCCCCATTTGCCAAAGGACCTTGCAAAGTCCCCAGAATTCATCTTCTCTCTCAGTTTCCATCACTTATCCTTCCAGCTCACCTAAACTATTAAAACCATAATTAACTACAAACTATAGGATTGGGGAAGCTTCTACTATCCAGAAAAAGGCTATTACTCTTTCCTCTACATCAACCCTACCTGCAACCTGATGCACGTTTTCTACGTTTACACTTACTTTAAAAAGAGAATTAAAAAAGAGAGAGTTTGATGGGGTTTACTGCCCCCCTTCCATAGAAAACACTGTAAGGAATTAAATTAATTAGCTAAATTAAATAAACCTGCTGTCAATTTAGGCTTCTCACTCTTCATAAAATTTATATACAATCGTATTTTTATCTTCTCTGATGGCAAAGTTGTAAAAAAATGAAATTAAATTTTGTTCTGTACAATCAAAAATGTAGTAAACTATAATTTCGAGTCATCAAACCAGTTTCATCTTGAGTGGTTTAATAACAAAACACTTGCACTGCTTGTGTGAAAACATGTAGCTGAAAGCTCAACTCATCACCTCACTAAAACTACTGCTAATAAAGTGATTTCATCTACACAAGCCAACTGTTTGAAGGACTAAGAGAACTGCAGTGTGGTCTATATATCCAAAAACTCCACACAGACACCACAATTCTGTGCTTCTGAGCCTAAAGCCTTCAACATCCCCCTAATCACAGTCATGTACCGCATGTAGTAGTCTCCTTATTAACAGCTTTAGGATTCTATGTTATCTGGTTTTCTCACTTCATTAATCAAAGGCAAACAGTGGACATCATCTGTTTTCTGAGGCAGATTTTGGAACTGGACACGCATGACAACAACAGCTGGAGAGGGCAAATCAGCTTGTGCTAAGCAGCCATCCCGCAGCAGAGATAAAGCAGAGAAAAATACCTCATGTTGCACCATCAAAACCAACCACCAAAGACAGTCGTTCCTTCTCGACTCACAAAGTTGACAACAAGCTTCGAAATGTGCCATTCAAGGCCATGTTTTGAAAAGCAAATTTCTTTCTTTTTTTGTTTTCTCTAGTCTCAGAAACAGGAATAAGGCTGAACATTGCCTAACGGAGGCAACTAATGCAAGAGGTAATCCCGTGGTTCAACGGGGAGGCAGTGGTTAAAGGTTCAGTGCCAGGGTAAGCCACAGACTGATGGCAGGAGGCTAAAACCATCACCACATTTCACTGAGCACAAGTCCTCTGGGACAAAAGCTCTGGTGTTTTTTTACTCTTTGGCATAAAAACTTACATTTAAGCTCTTCAGAGTATGGACAAACTCATATATGTGACCGCAGCTTAACACAACAGTCTCTGATCCCAGTGAGATCCTGTCAACTAAAAGGAGAAGGGGGTTTATTTCCTAATACTCCTCATCTTTTCAGCCTAAGGAGCAGGCAACCCCACTGCTACCTCTCCAGAGCTTTTTGCAGCAAACAGCAGCCAAGCAGAGGTGGACACAAATCCAGAGCCCAGCAAAATGAAGAGCTCTGCCTTCAGGCACTCAGGTCGCTATTACCCGATTCAAACGCTTCACACAAATCATGAAATGCTGCATTTCTGACTCAGAATAGTTTCTTTTGAAGGAAAAGAAACCCAAACAAACTAGGAAAGGATGGGAAAAGGAGCACCTGGGGTCACTGCCCATGCAGGTACGCCAAGGCAGGCATTTGAAACCAGGCTGTACCCCCTCTGATGGTCTTGGGACACCCACTTTTCCCAGGAAACCTTCCTTCCTTAAGTCTATATTTTAGCAAATATTTCAAACTATTCCTTCCTAATACGCTGCTTTCTAGCACGCGAGAGGTTGCAGCCCCTGACAGGGGAGGAAGAAGAGCACAGCCGGTGCCTCCCGGACAGCCTCACCACCCACCGGCTTTACTTCAGCTTATACCGGATTTACCGCCCAGAGCCCCAGCAGGGTCGGGAGGGAGCAGCAAAGCCCCCCCCAGCCTCCCCACGGGCACGAAACGGCCGCCTCGCACC
>NW_010156896.1:0-16358 GCF_000695765.1 Mesitornis unicolor
CGCGTCACCTGGCTCCTGGGTCGGGCCAGGAGGAAACCAGAAAGGATACGGGAGCTCTGCAGATGGGTTTTTCCCGGTGACCGGGTTGGGATGGGATGGGTTGGTGGTGGCCCTGACCCGGGTACAGAGAGGTGGCAGGGGCAGGGTGGGACAATCCTGGCATTGCTGCCTTCCCCGGTGAGCAGCTTTTCAGCTGTCGCAGCTGAAACTTAAACGAATTGTAACGCCCAGGCGCTGGCACTCTGCGGCCGGGCCCTGCTGCAGGCGTGGGCGCACGGAGGTGCCGGAGGACAGGGTAAGCGCTTCGTCCCTGCTTCATCTTCCGCAGCCCCCTTGGTCCCTCATGGGCGCCCCCTGCCTGGTCCCCCACCCTGCTTCTCCCGGGACTCCCCATCCCTCCCCGGTGCTCTCCCAAAGCTCTTTCCTTCCGGGCAGGAGCTGACAGGTACCTGGTATTTTCTCCCCGCGTTTCCTGCTTTGAGGCAGGGCTGGCCGGGTGGCCCTGCACCCCAATGAGACCAACTGCCCTTCTCTGTACCCAGACAGCCACCACAGCCACCGAGATGGAGCTGGGGAACGTCTCACAGCCTGTGTACGGCCCTGGTCCCGAGGCGCCGGGGAGCAGCACCCCAGGCTTGGTGCGGATGGTGCACAGCTTCCTGCGGCTGGTGCAGCCCAACGCCCTGCCCATAGGTGGGTGTACAGCAGTGGGGGGCTGGCGATGGGACTGGGGGACATGCTTGGAGCTGTGGGGTCATGGATGATCCTGAGCCCTGCACTGGTCACTGTCCATCCAGCATTTTAATGCTAGGATACTGGGACAGGAGGGTATGGGGAGAAAAAACAGTGGAGTCCCTGACTGCCAGCTATGCCATGCCTGTGTCCCATCACAGTGGTGGGGCATTCTCAGGTGGGTCCCAGGACAAACTTTGGTGGCAGTGCCACCTTGCAGAGTCCTGTCGCATCTTCCCTGCAGGTATCTTCATTCCAGGCCCCAATAAAAGGTGCTAAACAAACTCCACACTGACTGAGAGTCTGTGGGGTCCTTGCCTGCGTTGCAGCCCTTCTGTACTTGCAGGTGACAGGGTGTGCTTAGACAGGACCCAGCTTGGGGCCACCAAGAGCAGTGTGTCCCAGTGTCCCATCACTGAGGGGATGTATTGCTGGCACAGCTCTGCCCTTAAGTGGCTGCAGGTTGGCATGGTTGCTGCCAGAACCTTGTGGCTGCTCAATGTCCCCAGGGCAGAGTACTGCCCGCCTGGAGGCAGGGAAGTTGCCACTCCTGCTGCTGCCACCTCTGCTTCCTCCTTCGCTGGGCTCAGCCCCTGCTCGCCGGCAACTTGCAGGCAGATGTGTGGCTGGCAAACAGCGCAATGGCTTTGTGGTCTTGTTTGTGTCGTACAGATACCGGGGTACAATCACACGGCACTGTGTGCTGGCATAGCTTGTAATGAGGCCACAGGGCATGGGCAAGACAAGCCCTGGGGATGAAAGATGCAGAATGGCACAGGGACTTTATCCCAGCACCTGCCTGGGGCTGGGCTGCAGGATGGCAGCCCAAGGGCAGCCGAGGTGGTTGGTGGAGCATCCTCCCCTGACTCTGCTCCTGGTGCCCGCTGGGGCAAGGACTGCCTTGCTCTGTGGACACCTGAGAGCCTGGGGGCTGGCAGTGCTATTCCTGGGTGCAAAAGGGCTGTGTGACACGATGGCTGGAGAGGGACAGCTGGGAGGGAGAAATGTGCCAGGCACTCATAGCGGCTCCAAGCTGTGGTGCTGGAGACGATGCTTGGTGCTGGGAATCCTCTCTGGGGTGAGTAGGGTGTGGGGGCCCTCCTGGAAAGCCCCCTCCCAGGGGACCAGCACCTGCTCACAGCCCTCTCCACTCCCTGTTTCTCAGAACTGATCGCAGATTTTGGGCGGTCCCAGAGTGAGGAGGCCATTGGGGAGCAAGTTCAGGAGGTGAGCAGGGAGCCAGCAACTCCAGGCTGCCATGGGCTGGTGGATGCTGGTGGATGCTGCTCTGAAATGAGCCCCAGGTGCTGAGCAGCAGCAAGGGCAGATGTGTGACCCCCTGGGGGGACCCATCCTGCCCCATGGGGGTCTGGACAAGACCCTCAGAGTTAGGGTCTTCAGGGGTGCCGGTGTTATGCTGCCTCTCATTCATCCTCTCCCAGCTGCTGTTCTATGAAGTGGGATTCCTGGTCTGCATTGCCATCGGGCTCCTCTTCATCCTTCTCGTGCCGCTGGTGGGATGCTGCTTCTGCTGCTGCCGCTGCTGCGGGAACTGCGGGGGCCGCATGTACCAGAAGCAGGGCCGGCGGATGGGCTGCCAGCGCCGGGCGCTCTGGGCCTGCGTCCTGCTAGTCTCTGCTCTCCTGCTGTGAGTGCGCGGGCCGGGAGGCTCCGGATGGGACCCGGGGGTGGGTGGAAACGCCGGCGCTTGGCGGCTGTGCCAGGAAGCTGCCATTGTTCGCAGCATCAGATCCCAGCACCGTGGGACAAAGGAGAGGAAGCGGCAGGAGCGGGGAGCTGGTTCAGGGGTCTGCGCGTTGTCATGGTGCAGACCCTTCCTGACAGCTTTGCTGTGGAGAAATATGGGTGCACCAGGCACTGGGCTCCCCCATGCCTCAGTTTCCCGTGTCTGTCCTCTCTGGTCCTTGGCTGTGTGCAGGGTGCTCACTGGGATGCTCTGGAAGGGGGGCTTAGTGGTGTGCTCCAGACCCTTCTGCCTGGGGTTAGTGCAGGTGGATTTGAAGGGTCCTGGGGGGGAACACTGCTCCCTGCATGCTGACTGTGCCACCCTTCCCTTGCAGCGCTGGCAACATCTGTGCCTTCATCAGCAACACTCGCTTCTCCCAGGCTGTGCACGGCACCTTTCCCAATGTCAACAACACCCTGGACAACATCCACACCTATGTGACCTCCATCCCCCAGGTATGCCTGGTCTGCCTGCTCTGACTCCCTGATGGGGAGCAAAGAGCTCTCCTGGAAAAGGCTGACAGTGGATCTGGAGGTGGGGAAGGGTCCCCACACGCACTAACACCCCATCTCTGTCCCTGCAGCAAATCAGTTTTATCATCCACAGCAGTGATGTCCCACTGGGCCACGCCAACCGCAGCCTCCAGGGTGAGGGCGTGCAGCAGAGAGGGGGCTGGGGCATCCAGGGGTGCGTGGGGAGTGGAGGTGGATGGGGGTGCTGCAGATGGTTGTTGACTCTGGGGGCCACTGGGCTGGGTCTCACGGGGATGTCTGAAAGTGGGTTTGGAGGCTCCTCCAGGCTCCTGCTCTGCTCCAGCTTCTGCCTTTCCTCATTCAAGCTCCTCTCTGGGGAGGGTGATACAGGCAATGGCAGGGTGTGGAGTGGGTGGCCGATGGGGTCCTGGGGTGTCAGTGTTTTCAGCAGTTCCTCTGAAAGCTCCAGCACCCTGGAGGTCCCGTCACTGACACTGTCTCTCCCATCTTGACAGACATTGGGCCCAATCTGGGCGGCACGATCCTCTCAAGCATCAGGAGCAGCACAGATGGGGCTCTGGGATCCCTCCAGAGCCTTTTGCAAGGTAGTGGCCCTATCCCTGGGGGGCTAGCCAGGCCTTGGAGGGGTTTTGGGGGGAAACCAGGGGTGAGAGCTGGTGTAGGTGCATGTTTGGGTAAGGCTCCCAGAGAGTGGCGTCCATCTGGCCCCCCAGCCACAGCCTGGTATGAATGCTGGGACTCTGGTGGTTGCATTTATTGATGGGTCCCCAAGGCTTTGCTGGGTGAGGATAAGCCTCTGCCGCACTGGCAGGATGAGGCCCTGAGCCCCCTGCTGTCTCCCCAGGGATGGAGATGCTGGCAGCCACCTTCAGTACCATCGCCTTCAACTGCTCACACCTCAAGGAGCTGCAGAGTGACTACAGCCCGCGGCTGGCTGGCCTGCGGGACAGCATCAACCAGACCCTGCGGCGCTGTGGCACCCCCTGTGACACTGTGTCCCCGGACGGCCTCACCTTCAGCACCAACTTTAGCACGGTGCGGAGGGGCAGGGTGTGGGTTGAGAGGTTGCCTGCAACACCTTCGCCAGACCCCTGCAGCTCCCTCACCCCAGGCTCTTCCTTGCAGATCCCCAGTGTGGAGCAGCAGCTGAAGGCATTGAATGATGTGTCTGGCTCCAACATCGTGGCTGATTTGGAGAAGGTAAGGGGTCCCCCTTGCACCCAGGCATGGGCCTGGGTGCTCCTGGCACTGCTGGGGCTGTGCTGCAAGAGAGTGGCTTGGGAAGACCCCTGGCCAGGAGCTCATTGCTGTTGCATGAAGGGACATGCTGGCCAGAGGTCTACCTTGGCCAGAGCCTGCCCGCTGTCCCCACCGCCCCCAGGCGCTGGCACAGCCAGGGCTGGGTGCTGGGGGGAGCCTGGCTGTCCTGTGCCACCACAACCTGGGGATGGAGGGCATGTGCTGCTCAGCTCTGGGCTGTGGGCCGGGATGTGAGCTGTACACTGTGCACGCCTGGACACAGGTTAACAGCACGCTGGACATGATTCCTGCCAAGGTGAAAGAGCAGTCCCAGGATGTGGTGACAAGTAAGCAGGGCTTTGAGCCTCCTGTGCCAAATTCCCCTCTCCCAGGGCTCCATACTCCCTTTTCATCCCATTTCTGCCTGGAGACCTCCCCTGCTGCCACCCCACTGCCTCAAGCCCTGGCTGTCCCCAAGTCCCCATGTACCATCCTTGACCAAAGCCACCTTCTCCCCATCCCCTCCCAGTCCCTGCTGTCCCAGGCTCGCCTGCCCCAGATGAGCAGGGCCTGGGCAGCAGTTTCTCAGCACCAACCTGTCCCTGTCCCCTGCAGAGGCCCAGGACCAGCTGGGCCTCATCAGGCAGGAGATCAAGAGCTTGCAGGAGCAGTTGCCACTGCTGGATGTGGAGAAGAATGTCAAAGCCTTTGTGGGCAACACCATGTCGATGCTGGAGGAGTACAGGGAACCGATTATCGCCTTGGATGTGCTCAGGTAGGTGTGGGGCTGCTGCATTCCCTGGCTCTGTTGACCAGAGTGCAGTGCTCTGCAGCCACTTGTGCCCCTTCTCTGCCAGGGTGTCTGTGGGCTTTTTCCTCCCTGAGAAGGCAGCTGATGGGAGGCTGGGCACTGCTTGGGGTGCCAGGTCCTGCTGTCTGACTCCTGCCACAATTCTTGCCCCAGGTGGAGCGTGTGTATCCTCTTGTGCTGCATGGTGCTGCTGGTGGTCCTCTGCAACATCATCGGGCTGCTGCTGGGGCCCTTGGGGCTGAAGGAAAGCGTGCTGCCCACGCAGCGCAGCTGCCTCTCCAATGCCGGCGGGAACTTCTTCATGGCGTGAGGCTCCCGCAGCTGCTGGGAGTGGTAGAATGGGTGGACAGGGCTGGCCTGGGGATGCTCAAGCTCCTAAATAGTCACATTACTGCGGCTTAATGGCCTGCCCTATGGCACCTTGCTGTGCAGTAGTAAACGTGAGGGTAAAACATGGTGCTGGTGAAAGGTGTTGGAGCGGAGCCTGTTTGCCCCTTGCCACAGGGACTGGCAGTGTGTGCATGGTCCCACAGCTCTGCAGGTCGGTGGTGGCTTTCAAAGCCGGGGGAAGCTGTGCCAGGGTCTGAGCTCCAGGGTACAGCCTGGCTGTTCCCTCAGGGATGAAGAGTGCTTTTGGGAATTGTGGTGCTTGCTAGCATTGCTGGCAGGGCAAGGGATGTGCAGGTGCTGGGCTTTGTGACCTGGAGGCCACGCTAACATCAGCACCAGGGCAGGGGGCCTTGGGTGCTGATGGTGTCTCTGTCCCGGCAGAGGGGTCGGCTTCAGCTTCATCTTCTCGTGGCTGCTGATGCTGGTGGTGCTGATCACCTTCGTGCTGGGGGGGAACATCTACGTGCTGGTCTGCGAGTCCTGGCGCAGCCAGCAACTCTTCCAGGTGAGCTCCCTGTGGGGAGACACCCCTGCCTGGGGCCACTGCCACCTGTCTGAGAGCTGCTGGCGGAACAGAGGCAGTGCTGGCCAGTTTGGGATGCTCTTCCCAGGTGCCCTGCACCGTGTCTAGTTTCTCCATCTCTTCCCTTGCTCTCAGCTCCTGGACACCCCTGGCCTGATCCCTGGCTTCAACCTGTCAGAGCTGCTGGGCCAGGAGGGTGGCACAACAAACTTCTCAGAGATGTACAGGTGGGTCCCAGCCCCAGCATCATGTTTTTTGGGGAGGGGTACAGGTGCTCGGTGCCCTTAGATGCTCCCCAGAATGGGTGCATTGCCCTACCTGCCGTGGCTGTGGGCAGGCGCCAATGCTGGGGAAGGAGTGAGGTGTGACTTGCCCACACAGGTGGGGATGTGCTCCTGGGAGAGGGTGGGTCTTGCCTGCCCTATTTTCAGCCCTGTACCCCCCTTCTGCAGGCAATGCCAGCGAGATGCTGCCCTGTGGCAAACACTGCAGCTAGACCAGAGCGTGTCCCTGGACGAGCTCTTGAACATCAGCCAGGTGAGTGTGGGGCTGCCAAGGTCTGGGAGGACAGAGCTGGGGGACTGTGAGGGGCCAGCACCATGCCCCATCGCGGCTCCCCTTGCTCCGGCAGTATACAACAGAGATCTCCACGGCCTTCGAGAAGATGGACATCTCCTTGAGCCCCATCTCCCTGCTCAACCAGAGCCAGAGAAACTTGCTGCTGACTGCCAGCCAGAAGGGGCAGCCCCCCGACTTCACCTCCACCCTGGAGCAGGTGGGCTAAAGGCAGCCTGGTGTTGGGATGTGGGGTCTGAATGTGTGTTGAGGCGGTCCACTGCCCCTTTGCTGCTGTGGGAGTCCCACTGCCAGTTCCCAGGGTGTCCTCTGCCATCCATGTCACTTCTTGGGGCAACCGGGCACTTTCTCCACATGGGAGGCCTTGGCTCCGCTCCACCCCGCAGGGATGGGGTATGGGCCCCCTGTGAGCCCCATTCTCACAGCTCTGTCCCTGCCTTTTCCAGCTGGATCAGAACGTGACCCAGGGAAGCCTCCTAGACCTGGCCGCACGGCTGGAGCAGCTGGCAGACAAAGTGGTGAGAGATCACAGCACCCCAGGGCTCCGGTCACCTTGTCCTCAAAGCCACCAACTTGCCTGGGTGCCAAGAGGAGGCCCTTCACCCTTGCCCAGTTCTTCTCTCCAGCCTGGCCCACCATCAGATGGCTGTGGTGGGGCAGGGACTCTATGCTGGGGGGACACCACTGACTGCAGCTCCTCCAGGATGTGGAGGTGAAAGAGGACCTGAAGGCTGACGCTCGCAAGCTGAGGGAGCTGGACAAGGAGGTGCAGACAAGCTTCTCTGGGCTGCTGGTGAGCGATGCTGGGGTGGGAAAGGTCTTGGGTGTGCTGGGTTGGGCTCACTCAGAGCCTGCTGGCAGGGTCTCGGCTGAGCCATGGGGTTTGTGCCTCTGACCTCCCCCCTCCATCCCCAGCAAAACCTGAAGGAGAACATCCAGTCAGTGCAGAACGGGGCTGCCAAGCTTGAGGTAAGCTGCACAAGGGGGCTCCCGAGCACACCCCTGTCCAGGACACCCTGCAGAGCATCCTTGAGGTCCTGCAGTGGAAATGGTGCCATCTTGGGGGGCTGGTGGCTCCGTGGGACTCCCCAGGCCCCACTGTAGGGGCTGCTCATGAGGCAGAGGGAGGGAATCCACACCACAGACCCTGCCAGGTGCAGGATCCCTCCACTCAAGGTATTTGGGAACTACCAGCATGTGGCTGCTGGGGACACCACAGCTCAGAGATGCTGCACCCCAGGGATTGCTGTGGGGCAGGGTGTGGGAGATGCAGGGACCCCACTTCCCCCATCACGCTGCTGAGAGCACTTGTCCCCCCAGGCACAGACAAAAGCTGCGCTGGACAAAGCCAACAAAACACAGGAGTTTCTGGACAGGGAGACTGCAAACATCATCAAGAATGTGAGCTCGCCTTGCCCTGCTGCTGGGCCACCTGGTGGGGATGTGACTCACCCCCACACCAAGACCTTGCTCTGTGCAGGGATGCCAAGAAATGTCTGGCTGCTCATCCTGCCCTGTTTTCTTCCCTGAGGTCTCCTGCACCCCTGGGTGCCCCCTCCCCTTATGGCACCCTAGGCAAGGGGCTGGGGTGGGTGGGTGCTTGCAGCCCCATTGCTGCTGGGTGAAGGTACTCTGACAGCCCCAATCCTGATGTGAAGGGGACATGGGTTACCAAGCGGGTTGGGGGTGCAGCATCTCCCCTCTCTGCTTGCCCTCCCCAGGAGACGTGGGCCTTCCTGGAGAAGCTGTTGGACTTCCTTGAGACCTACATCTTCTGGGCCAAGAGCAGGGTGAGTTGAGCCTTGGTGGGGCAGAGGGAAAGGGATGACAAACTGCAGAGTTTTGGGGACACTGACATGTCCTGTCCCCACCATGTCCCTAGCTGACGGGAGATGTGGCACGTTGCAAGCCAGTAGCTCAGACCCTGGATAACGTGGAGGCCATTGCCTGTGACTACATTCTGGACTCTCTGGTGAGTGGGGCAGTGGCGTGTGGGGTGGCAATGAGATCCTCTTGTTCCCCTCATGCACAGGATGAAGAGTACCCATCTCTGTCCTGAGCAAGCAAGGCTCAGCATCTCCCCAGCGAATTGCTGTGGCTAAGAGCAAAGGCCAGGCCATGAGAGTGGGTGGGTGGGTGGTCTTTGGGAGGGGGCTGGGCATGGAAGAGGCTCTCCCAGTCGCTGTCTGGTTCACCCCCTGATGGCTCACCCCCTGCACCCAGAACGCCTTCTGGTTCAGCCTGGGCTGGTGCACCTTCTTCCTGCTGCCCAGCATCATCCTGGCAGTCAGACTCGCCAAGTTTTATCGCCGCATGAACATCGCCGATGTCTACAGGTGAGGAGCTGTCCGCTCCCTGCTCTCTGGGTCTGGGGTCCACCCTGAGCACTGCAAACTGCTCCTTCACAGCAGCCCATGGGGCTGATCCTAAAGTTACATGGGCTGGGGGTGGACCAGGGAGGTGGCTTGGACCTTCAGCCTCTGTAGATGTTTTGGAGAAGAGCCTGGCTCTGCCTGCTCTCCAGCTCCTCTTTGGGCAGCCGAAGTTGCATGTGACCCACTGGGAGGAAGGAGCTCCCATCCCCAGCCTGGCTTGGGCATCCGCCACCCAACTCGCTCCGCTTTGCACCATTTTTTGTGGTGGGGCCCCTGAATGGGAGCACAGCTGGAGGACGCCCAGAATGTGATGTGCTGCACGGTTGGAATTGCTGCCACGAGGGTGCAGTGCTTGCTTGCACACCTGTGGGTGCCAGTGCCCCAGGGCTGCCCCACAGCTCTCCAGGGCCCTCAGCCCCACCTCCAGCACAGTTGCAGAGCCCTGAGTGATTTCCAGTTGGATTTCCAGCTGCTGAGGGCTATGGCTTGGCCCTGTGGGGGTTTCCCAGCCCCCTGCCTGCCACCCCTCTGCTCCAGGGTCACAGCCTCCTGGGGAGCCAGGGTTTGCAGCCTCCCGTGCCTGGTGCAGGTCCAGCTGACCTTCCTCCTCCTTGCCCATGCCCTGGCTCTCCCAGGGCCTGTGCTGGGTTGTACGTGGTGTGTGTGGGATGCGGCGCTGAGCCGGGCTGTGCCCTGCCCTTCAGTGTGCCTGGGGTCTCTGCCGGTGGCCTTGGTGCCTTTCACTTCCCCTGGCTGAGCTGGCTGGGGACACAGGGCCCGAGGAAACTGAAATTATGACACTGGGGAGCTGTGTGCTACTGAGCCTGCTCTGCCTGCCCAGGGAAGAAGTGGTGATGCTCTGGGGGCAGCAATGTTTGGGGGGGCTGTAGGAGCCTGTGCACTGAGTGCAGATGGGGCAGCCAGGAGAGAAGAGGGGACCATAGCACCCTGCAGCCCCACTGTGTCCTCCTTGTGTGCCCCAGGGGAGACTTTGCTCTACTGGGGGATGCTGGGCTGCCCCAGGAGGCATCTTCTTGCCCCACTGACACTGTCCTCTCTCTTTTTACCTCCCCTCCAGGAATGAAGCCTTGGAGATGTAAGTAGCAGTGCCAGGTCCCTGTGTGGGGTGGGGGGCAGCTCCTGTGAAGGAGGACAGGGCACGGAGGGGGTGAGGAGGAGAAGAGGGCGAGTGCAGGCCAAGGAGGGTGCTGGGAGAACTGAGGTGGGACCTGTGCAGTGTAGGCTGTTCTGGAGTCCCCCCATCATCTTCCAATACTCCTAAGTTTGGGGGTGCTGCTGCTCCCAGCCTCTCCCAAGCTGGTGGGGTGGGGTGAGGGGTCTCCATACCCTCTCTCCTGTGGGGCTGGGTGACAGGAGTGGGATGACATTTGGCCATTCCAGTGCATCCTGGGCTGTCCCTTGCTCCTCTGTGGCTGAGGGTGACAGAGGTGACCTTGGTTTTGCAGGCCACCCACGTTCAACTTCTACAAAATCCCCCGGCCGTCCACAAGGCATTAGTGCCCACTGCCCACAGCATGAGTGTGGAGCCGCTCCATCTGCTGCATCTTCTCCCTGGACACTGGGGAGCAGGTTGGGACTCCCCAGCTGAACTCCCCCCTCCAATTCCCATGTTGTGATGATGCCCCAGAATGTGTGGGAGTGGGGCTGCCCTCTGCGTTGCCCCTTGTGGGACTTCACACCCCCGCACCAGACCCCATAGGCTCAGGGCAGCTTGTTCTGTCTATGCCACCACAGCCTGCGCTGCTGATCAGTGGGAACCTGCTCACCCAGGCCCCTTGCTTGAAAAATGTGACTATTTATTTTGGCAGGGAGCCTGGCTCTTTCCAAGGCTGTGGTTCTTGGTCTCAAACAATAAATGGGGTGTTTGCGTGCACGACAGGCATGCGGCTGTGCTCCTTGTGTCTGGCTGTGAGGGAAGGATGCAGGGGTAGGGGCAGGGAGGGTTCCCCACTGCTGGCACAAGCTGGGGCTGTGCCTGGGACTAGAAGGCTCTGACTGGGGTCCCCAAGTGTTCTCCACCCCCACCCAGCTTTTGGGAGTCCTGACCCAGCCCATGGGTTGATGCAGAACCACTGCTCGGTATCACTGGGTGATGTTCCCTGCGCCGGGCAGCCCTTTGCACCTGTGTCGGGGTGGGTGCCAGGTTCTTCCCTGGGAAAAGCTGCACCAAGAGCTTCCTGTCCACAAGGTGCTACCCCATGCTATGTGTCGTCTGTGGGTTTCCAATTAGTTTATGGGGTGCCTGCAGCCCGCACCTCCCTCCCTCTACTGGGTATGGTGGTGGGGGGAACTTTAGTGTCCACCCCTGCATGTCCCACACTGCTGCATGGCATGAATGGGCATGGCGAGAGCTGCATGCACAGATAAGTCAAGGGCGACTTGGTCTGCACCCGTGGTGGGGCGAGCACACGCGCTGCTTTGTCCTGCTCCTTGGCGCACACTCAGGGACCCTTCCAAAAGCCGGGTCAGGCACAGGAAGCATACGTGAGCAGTTTGATTCATTTCCTTCATTGCAAAGTCCAAGTCTTTCTGGAGCGAGCAACGGGGCTGAGTGGGCCAGCTCACCCTCTACTACGTGCATCTGCTTTATCACTTTTTCCCATTTGCCTCCAGATCTTCTAATCACTGTTTTTTCCTCCAGGCGTTATCTGAAGCTGCACGAGCCTTACCTCCTACTATCTCCCCTCAGCACCCATCCTGACTGCAGAGAGCCCTGTGCTTGCCTATCACCCAGCTGAATCTGTCCTGTGTGGTGGCTTGGCCCCTGCTGCCCTCAGGGATGCCCACCCCTTCTCATATTTGGGGTGGAATTTCCTGGCAGCTCCTTGGAGAGCACAGCTCAGTTTTGTCTCCACTTGCTCTGCCTTTGCTCTCCCCCACCCTAAACCCTCAACCTCCCGAGCTGTGACTCTTCTGTGCTTGTCTAGGGGCCGCATGTGGAGATTTCGATCACCAAGCTGGCCCCACTGCACAGCGTTCCCCGCTTCCTCGTCCTTTGCTGTGCCTCGGGGACACTGGCCCATGCAGGACTGCTGCTGGCTTCAGTTTCTGCTCTCTCCCTGCTCAGCCTCCAGCTGTGGCCTTTTCTTCTCTGCAGAGCCTGTGCTGGAAGGCAGGGAGCTTGACCCTCCTTGCTTGTTGCATCACTACGGCCACCTGTATCCAAATCCAGCCCTGGCAATGAAAATCTCCCCCCAGATTACTGCACAGCCTTTGCCAAGGCATGTGGGGATTGCTCTCAGCAGCATCCCAGACCCTGGAGCCATGGTTCTGAGAGAGGCCTGGGTCCATCCTCCTCCTCCTGAGCAGCCTCAGGATGTGGGTGAAAGCAGCATCAGGCAGGGTCAGCAGCTGCTTGAAGAGGCAAAGATGGCCCATTGCAAAATGCCCACAGTGGCTGCTGCTGGCTCTCCTTTCAGACCAGGCTCCCTCCGCTCATGAGCGGCAGCTGCCAGAATCCGCTTCCCTCATGTGGAAGGGAAACTTGCAGCACCCCCCAGCCACAGCAAAACCCCTGCCATAAAGGAGGCCTCATAAACAGCCAGCCAGACTCTAGAGAACCGTTGCAGCGGTTCCTCTTCCTCTTTGCCAGACTTTTTCCACCACAGGGACTTTCTGCAACTGAGCCCTTGTCTGGGGGAGGCCCTGTTGCATCTTTACAGTGGTTTGACAAACTAGGATCCCTCGACCAGCAGCTCTGCCACTGCATGCCCCAGGGCCAGCCTGGTGCTCCCTCTTGCTGGTTTACCATCCAGGTACAAAGGGACAAGCTGCAGCTCTTGAGAAAAAAATCCTCCCTTCCTCAACTCTTATACTGGGCCCAGCCACAGCCATGTGCTGCCTAGATGGGCCTTCTCTGTGGCACACAGACACCCGCCTCCAGGGCTTCACAGTAGTAAGGAGCTGAGTGTACAGACGGCATGGGCTGTCCAGGCACAGCTTGATCCCTGAGCCCAGCATGTACCAGCCGTGTGAATCATGCTGGGTAGTACCACGGTCTGGTCTGGCCACTTTTCACCGTAAGCGAAATGAAACTGCCCTCCCTCCCCCTAGGTTGTGCATCCTCACAACATCCACCACTGCTTGAGTGCTGCTTTAGGAACCTTTATTTTTAGAAGTCTGTCTTCCATGCTTAATCCCACTCTCAAGAGAACTAATGCGGGTGAATCTTTCCCATCCCATCCGAGCCAGGCTCTGCCAGACCAGCAAGGCAAGAGACAGCTTCTTCACACCACAGCCCCGAATGCAGGGGCAAAGGCACAGCAAGGGTCTCTCTCCCGGAGGACGCAGAAGTCAGGCAGTGAGCACTGGAGAGAGGGTGGAACCTGGATCTTCCTGCACAACTGCTCTCAAGTTACACTGACTTTGCAAACAGAGGCACAATATGAGCCAGACAACCCTGACAAAAGCCCCTTTGTGTGCAAAGGGCAAAGGTAGGGGAGATGGGAACAGAGGGCTGTGGCGTCCTGCAGCATAATCTAAGCTTCCACAAAGGAAAGGGAGAGGCAGGGCCAGCCCTGAGCTCACCAGGCTGCTGCCAGCTTCTCAGCTCAGAAGAGAGTTCAGGTACCATCTGGGATAGAGAGATAAGGGAATTAGGCTGCTCTCTTCAGCTAAGTAGCTACAATCAGTCACAGCTACAGGGTTGATCCCAGAGGAATTGCAGCAAGACAGTGTGCAGAGTGCTGCAGCTGCAAGTGCTTGTGCTGGGACCCCCAGGACCACGGAGCTGCGCCACACTGGCATTTAGCATCCGACTGTGCCCAAAGCAGCAGGACTCGGTGACCCAGCTTGGAGGTACCACCCAACCCACTGAGCAGAGACCGAGGGGAAAAGACTGTGTGTGTGTCCCTGCCCCACTCCACCACCACTCCTAAAGTATCAGAGCAGTAGAAGTGAAGTTATAAAGGAGCCAAGCAAACCAAAAACAAAGTGCTTTGGGCAGGGAGCAGTTCTGTAGTCCTGTAGTGCAGCCAGCGCTTTCATCTGCAGATGCACCCGGCATTGCTCCTCCACTGGGGCACACAAAATTGCACTTGCTAGAAATAGCCAGAAAGCCCACTCTGGCTCCAGATGAGGTCCCCCAACCCCAGCCACCCAATGAACTCTGAGATGCTGTTACAAGGAGGCTTCAAAAAAAAAGCAGGCTTTCGTACTGCCTTGTGCACCCAAGGCTTGGGATCCCGTTGTGCTTCCCCGCTTCACGCAGTGTCGCCCTGCACAGAGGGGGAGGGAGTCCTTACCATGGGTGGCTGAGGGGCATCATCGGCTGCTGCTTTTAAGGGGATCTTGTGCTCTCGGGGTGGGGTAGGAGGGGGGAAAGTGGGGCTCTGCAAGGCATCTGAGTACATCTCGTCCTGGATGCAGGGACGCTGCACAACCCTTTGCAGCAGTGGCTTGAGCAAGCCAACAGTCAGCTGGTTCTCCTCACTGGAGAAGGGCATGGGGTCCTCCTGAGTGTGAGGGAGGTGCTTAAGGACCACCGTGAGGATGTCCGAGGCAGTGAGCTCAGCGGGGCACAGTGGCCACAGTGTGTCCAGATAAGGGTCCAGCTCCCGGTGCTGGGCAAACTCTGCCAGCAGTGTTGTGAATATCTCCTTGTTAAGCAAGGGGCTGAGCTTGGAGAACTTCTCTGCCACCTCTACCACTCGCTGCCACCGCTTCAAGCAGATGAGAAGGTGCAGAGCTTGCAGCACAGCCTTGGGCCTCTTGCTGCAGAGCAGCAGCTCGAGCTCCATCTCATCATCTCCCTCGCTGTGCTTGTTCTTCCTGGCCAGTACTCCCAGCGCTCTCTTGTACAGTGGTACCCGGCCCTCTGGGCCCTCCTTGCTGCTGTATGCCCAAGAGATGCTAACATACTGCTGGGTGAGCTCCACAAAACTGGGCAGCCACTTGGGTTTGAATCTCAGGAAGGAGGTACAGATGAGCTCAAAGAGTGGGACCACCCCATTCTGACCCACCTCCTCCTGCTGCGGTGCTCCCAGGACCTTCTTCCACACCTCTGGGGTGGCCCTGGCTACTAAGAGGCCGTCCCCATTCTGCTGCAGCTGCAGGCAACTCCTCGTGGCCTTCCAGGCGGCCTTGGGGAAGGAGACAAAGATGGAGTTGAGGTAGGCCAAGTTGTCCTTGTCAATGTCAGAGTGCAGAACACGGCTGACCTCCTGCTCCACCAGTTCCTCACAGTAGCTTTCCACCTCACTCTCTGGGGCACACACCACACAGGTCTTGAGGAGCTCCAGGCTCATGTAGCTCTGCAGTTCCAGGCTCATTGTGCTCAACAGCTTGGTGTAAGTGTCTTGAAGGTCTCGGGCTGGCTTCTGCTTCTGGTGGAGGCTGTGCCGCAGGATAGCAGCAAGGGCCACAGGAGCCTGGAACACGCCACCTTTCTTCAACTTCTCCACTGTCAGCTTGGAGCTGCTGAGGCTTCTCCTCTGGTAGTATCTGCAGGCCTCCTCGAACACCATCTCCACCAGGCACGGCTCAGGTCTGCTGCAGTCCTCAAACTTGGAGAAGCTAAAGCTGTAGATACCAGTTTGAGTGAGGAGCTGGATACTGTCCTCCTCTCCCGGGGACTCCAGTAAATGCACCTCTTTCATGCTTAGGATTTTCTTCTCTATGAGCCTTCCACTGTTCTGGTCAACGAGGTACAGGACCCCAGCCAGCACACAGGCCAGGATGCTCCCAAAGGTCTTCAGCTGGACGAGACTTCCTTGTGTCAGGGCCCCCCCCTCCAGGTCAAAGATATGCCTCTGTGTCCCATCTGGCTCCACCATGTTCACAGCACCCTTTGTGCTCACCAGCAGCAGACCCCCGCTGTTGGACATGGCGGAGGTATAAATGTCCAGAGGTGCCAAACCTGGAAGACGACCCACAGAGCCAAGCAGGAGCTTCCTGAAGTCTGACTCGCTGCTGGAGTGCAGCACCTTGCTGTGGATGAAGCCTGCAGAGGGGGCTGTGATGGTGAGCTTTGCCTTCTCAGGATGCCAGACGAGGAGGAATTTGGAAGTGGTGGCAAAGCCGGCAGTGACAGGCACCAGGAAGACGTGCTGTGGGGAGGCCAGGACGTGGTACTCAGGGCTGTTGTGCAGGACCATCCTCACGGTGCCCAGCCGCACACCTTGCTCCCCCACCTCCAGTGCCCGGGTACAGACACAGAACCTGAAGGCACATTTGCTCATGTCCGAGTGGGCATCCAGGGGAGGCCTCTCCTCACACCACACCAGGCTGGCTCCCTGGCTGCACACGGAGATGACTCGTGCCCGGGCACCCTGGCAGAGCTCCAGAGTCTGCAGCAGCTGCCAGCCCATGGCCACCATGAAGTGCCAGACCTCGGTCCGACCATGTTCCCACACAAGGGCCAGCACCCAGGAGCCCAATGTCACAGGGCTCTTTAGGAAGAGCAGTCCTACAAGGGCTGGCTGGGGTGGCTGCCAGTTCCTCTCCAGGTCTG
>NW_010156897.1:0-464 GCF_000695765.1 Mesitornis unicolor
CAAGCTGTTAAGAAATGGTGTTACTCATCCCAGCGAGTTAACCCAGGGAGGTGGTGGAAGCTCAGTAGCTGGTGGGAAATGGCCTAAAACTTCTGAATCTTGGAAGAAACTCTAAAATTTGCCAAGTGCTGCCCTGCGCCCTGGGTTCGTGCGGCTCTGCCTGCTCCAGGCACCGGACGGCGTCCGGGTGGTTGGGAAAAGGCACAATTTCACTTCTGCTTTTTCCCCAACCGGAATCTTGGAATTTGGGAATTTTTTTGAGATTTAAAACTGCTTTTTCTTTCTTCTTTCTGGTTTTAGTATTGTATCTTATGACCTGTAGCACCAATAAGAAAAATCTTCAGTGTCTTGAAAATGAAAGTGTGAGGGAGGGTTTGCAGCACAGCACGGGTGTAGCATTGACCACATGATGCAATTTTGCACCTTGAGGGGTGTGCGGATGCAGATCCCATTGGGGTATCGAG
>NW_010156898.1:0-837 GCF_000695765.1 Mesitornis unicolor
AAAATGGGGAGGAAATGGCCCAAAAATGGGGGGAAATGACCCAAAAAGTGGGGAGGAAGTGACCCAAAAATGAGGGGAAAATGGACCCAAAAATGGGGGGGGAAAGGGCCCCAAAAATAGGAGGGCAGAACCCAAAAATAGGAGGAAATGGGCCTAAAAATGAGGGGAAATGGCCCAAAAATAGGAAGGGGAATGGCCCTAAAAATGGGGGGGAAATGGGGCCAAAAATAGGGGGAAAATGGCCCAAAATGGGAGGGTAACGCCCCAAAAATGAGAGGAAAATGGGGCCAAAAATGGGGGGGAAATGGCCCATGAATGGGGCCAAAAATGGGGGGAAAAGAACCTACAATAAGGGGAGGAAATGGGGCCAAAAATGAGGAGGAAATGGGTCATAAATAGGAGGAAAAGAACCCAAAATAGGGGGAAATATGGCCCCGGAAATGAGGGGAAATGGCCCAAAAATAGGGGGGCAGCCCCAAAATAGGTTGGGGAGACCCAGAATAGTGTGGAAGTGCCCCAAGACACTGAAAAAGGGCCCCAAAATAAGGGAGGGAGCCCAAAACGGAGCCCAGAAGTCTTAAGAGGGTCTCAAAATAGTGGGAAACCACCCCAAAAAAAGGGAGAGGGGATCCCCAAATTGTTGGAAAGTGCCCCAGAATATTGGGGAGGGTTCAGAATGAAGGGAAAAGTCCATAAAATGTCAGGGAAAATCCCAAAATGGGGGGGAAATGGCGGAAAAATGGAGGGATATTGATCAATACTGGGCGACTGGGTTCTCGTTTGCGGTAGAAAAACCGGGGTTTTAATCAAAAAGTTGGGGTTTTGGCCCAAAGTGGT
>NW_010156899.1:0-508 GCF_000695765.1 Mesitornis unicolor
TGTTGAGAAGCCAAGGATCATCTGGCACCAACCTGTGCTGCTTTTGATGCCACAGACAAGGATGGTCCCCCATCTATATCCACACAAGGGTGGCCGCTTTCACACGGTGTTAACATTTAAGCATGAGATGGCTGAATTTCTCCTTTTTCAATAGCCTTTATGTAATTTATATATTAGTGACATTGCTCATTGCTGCGATTACACGCTTGCTTAACAGTCGCAGAGCTGGGGATCTGAGCACACTTTGCCTTGCATGGGAATGGCTCGCGATGGTTAAAGATCGTGCTCAGAGCTAAGTACAGCTGCCAGCAAATTAAGGCTTGTGGAAATCCTCTGCAATTAAAGGAAAATCATTAAAAGAAACCCAGCCTGGGAACTAATGAAGCTGGGATTCCTACAGATTGGTGCCCCAAGTCCCCAGTCCTTTCTTGTGTACATTTTGTGCTGAAGCTTCCTTTTGTGTTCCCCACGAGTTCAGCAAATTTCACAACATTTATAAGAACTTAGT
>NW_010156900.1:0-3617 GCF_000695765.1 Mesitornis unicolor
ACCACTGCCCTGGGCAGCCCCTGCCAGTGTTCACTCGTTCAGTGAAGGAATTTTTTCTAATATCTCATCTAACCCTCTCCTGGTGCAACTTGAGGCCGTTTCCTCTTCTCCTGTCTTTAGCTACAGGGGAGAAGAGACCTACCTCCACCTCTCTACCCCCTCCTTTCAGGAGCTGCAGAGGGGATAAGGTCTCCCCTCACCTCCTCTTCTCCACTTGAACCCCCCAGCTCCCTCATTGCTCCCCATCATTCGGCTGCTCCAGACCCCTCCCCAGCTCTGTTGCCCTTCTCTGCCCACGCTCCAGCCCCTCAATGTCCTTCTGGGAGTGAGGGACCCAAAACTGACCCCAGGATTTGAGGTTTGGCCTCAGCAGTGCCCAGCACAGGGTATGATACCTGCCCTGCTCCTGCTGCCCACACCAGTGCTGGGACAGCCCAGGATGGTGTTGGCCTTCTTGGCCACCTGGGCACTGCTGGCTGTGTTCATGGGTGTCAACCAGCACCCCCAGCTCCTTTTCTGCCTTGCAGCTCTCCAGCCACTCGTCCCAAATCTTGCAGCATTGCATGGTGTTGTTGTGACCCAAGCGCAGGACCCGGCATTTGGCCTTGTTAAACCTCATCCAAATGACCTCAGCACCTTTACTTGGTCAATTCAACATCCAGCTCTGGCACAGAATTAACCCAGAGGAAAGAGAAAGCCAAAGCGAGCCAGGGAAGAGTCGGCACAGGTAAGAGGGGAAGGCAAATTATTTCTCTTGAGCTAACTCTTTGGATGTGTGTGTTGGTGATAGAGGTCAGCTATAAACCATGCTGCATGTGAAAACTTTGTTCTGTGAAGTACATCTCATTGTAAGCCTTGTCACTAGTTACAACAGGTCAGAGCGTGACACCCAGTTAAAAATGACTGCGAAGTGTTTTCTAAACAAGCGAATATACAGCTATGTTTTCTACGGGTAATCAAAATAACCATTAAGGAAGGTGCAGTTTATAGAGGTGGGGAAGAAACTAGGTAATTCAGGAACTGAAAATACCAGTCTGTCATGGGCCACAGGCAGCTCTTTATTCAGAGGAGAAAACGCTTTATTTAGATATAAAATAGCCAAACAACTTTATTTTACTATCAGAACATCAGCTTTAACAAAGATTGGTCTCTGGAAACCAGAAGGAGTTGATGTCAGAATTAAGACACCTCAAACAGCTTTTTTTAGGCTGGCCATAGTTGCTGGGAAGTGTGCACAGCTGTTCCTGCTGTATTTATGGTGTCGGCCACTCTTTTCGGCAGTGGAAGGAGGAAGCGGCTGGGTTGCCCAGCAGAAACGCTGGGGCAGCAGCTGGTGGAAAGGCACCTTCGGGTGGGGGAGCGTGAGCCTGCCTGGCTGTGGGGAAGAGAGGACCAGTGTGTCTCATTTCAGAGCTGTGTGTTGTGGGTCATATCCTCAGTGGAGCAAAGGATTTCTTTTTATGACCCCACACATTGCCAGCTGGGATGCTGGAGGTGCACGTGACGTGCACTAAAAATTATGTAAACGGGATATTTGGTGGTGCCCTGCATAGAGTCAACAACCGTGCTCCTCCCGTTGAGTGTTTTAAGAATTTCCCTCAGTTAGGCTTCTCGATAGTTAGAAATCCTCAACAAGCACAGGAAATTGCTGAAGAAAGGAAGGCTACAGCCAGGAGAACCCAACCATGTGACGCATGTTTGAATTGCCATAAAGTGCAGCAAATATATGAATTTGTAGAGTTCACAGTCATGATATTGTTTAAAAGGGCTGCCGTTGCCCGGTGATATAAAAATCCCCTGTCCTTTTTCCCCTGTGGATGATCGTAAGCCTGTTTGCACTTTACTAGGATGCTATAAAACCAAATGGTCAGGGCCGGATAATACTGCTGCCAATTCTAGAAGATGGTCTGAAGCTGGCATTTCTTGTTTGGCTGGCACCCACAATTACTCTTAAATTAGTCTAATTTGTTTGCTTTATTATAGAAATATGAAGCGTGAAATCCTATCCTCACAACCAGATGCCAGCTCACTGGAGACAGAAAGAGTTTCGCTCTTCTCATGTGGTTGGGTTGAGCCTGCAGTAATAAGCCACATGAAGGCAACGCCATTGCCTGCAAAGGAGATGATGCTTCGCTTTCCATGCGTAATTCTCCATGCACAGTAGCACCAGCCTATTGGTAAACTTTTGGGGGTGAAGTCATATTTGTTTTCTTTGCAACTGCATGGACTGCCCCATTAATTTGCCTTTTTTTAGTCACCCTGAGCACTCCTGAGCAGGCAGTGACACATGGGCGTCTTCACATCCACGTTGTCTTTGGCTTCTCCTCCGATACTGTCAACGAGCCAAAGCATTGGGGGAAGTGAAAGGTTTTGAATCAATAATCCATCTCCTGGGTTGGGCCCTGCTACTTTATGGGAGAACACCAACGTGGTGCTGGAGCAATGGTGAAGAAACCATTGTGCTTGCAGTGTAAAAGCAAAGTGGTTCAACTCCTGCTCTGGACAAAGCTGGACCACACACGCACAGGCTACACCGTACTCCCTCCACTCAATCTGCTTTGGACCTTTAAGCAGTCAAGGGTTTAAATTTAGACCATTTCAGGGGAAAAAAATGAAATTCATAAAAGCCTCCCAAAACTTTCTAGCAGTCGGGTGGCAGCGTTTTGGGTCTGTGGGTTGTTTTGTTGTTGGTTTTGGTGGTTTCTTTTCTCTTTTTAACCCATATTGTTCCGTGCGATTGCACTGCCAAGCAGTCTTAAATAGTTAAACTAGACTAAAGTAAGAGGTGACAGCATTGCCAATGTTAGCAGGCAAAAATTATCACCGAAAAATATTTACATTTCACATTTGCAAGGCTGCTTCTTTTCCCCTTTTAACTTCCTCCTGCAGTAGGCATTTTTAAGACTAAGAGAGCACAGAGGGAGGTAGAGAGATTCCTACTGAAACATTAAATAAAAACATCTTCCCAGTGTGGAGCTGGTCCAACTGGGATGTTGTCAGTGGAAGGAGTAATGGCAGGGGTAGCGAACCCTGGAGACGGACAGCGGGCCAGGTGTGGGCTTGCAGAAGAGCATAGTGGGAACACGAGCAGCACTTTAATTTTGGGTTGTGTGTTTGGAGAAACATCCCCATGTAACATGCTTACCTCCTCTCGCTGTGAATCAGAGAGGTTAGCACGGGTACCTTATTTTTAAGGTTGGCAAGTCCTTTGCCTGGCTTGGTTACCGGGGGAGCTGTGTGTTTTCCTGACAGCACCAGAGCTGGGCAATGGGCTGCAGGCTCCCAGGAGTGAAGCGTTACCCAGCAAGGGTTGGATGCTACCGTGACATTTTCCTGGCACTCAGAAAACGTGCGTCAGGCGTTGGTCATCTCTGCCCCGCTCCCGGCCTTCCACCCACGGGAGGAGCGGCTGTGGCTCGGCTTTGCCCTGAGTCACACCTGGCTCAGGACGGTGGCGCTGGATTTACGGCGCTGGGACCACCCTTGTTTTCCAGAGGCCCTGTCTGGCAGTGCCATGGGTCACCTGCAGCGTTGGTGACCCCCTGTGCTCCGAGGGGTGGCTGTAGGGGCCGTGCAGAGCCCCGGGGGTCATCTCCTGCCCCCTGAGGCTCCCCTTC
>NW_010156901.1:0-563 GCF_000695765.1 Mesitornis unicolor
TCCCAGTACTCCCAGTGCTCCCAGTGCTCCCAGTTCCTGCGTTGCTCCCAGTGACCCCAATAGGGCATTTCCCAGTAACCCCAGTACTCCCAGTATAAAATCCCCCATTTCCGTAGCACTACCGGTACCCCCAGTGCTCCCAGTATCCCCAGTATGGGGTCCCCCCAGCTCCCCAGTGCTCCCACCAGTTTGCCCCAGTGTTTCCAGTACCCCCATTATGGGGTTCCCAGTGCTCCCAGTATCCTTGTTACAGTGCTCCCAGTGTTCCCAGTATCCCTATGATGGGGCTCCCAATGCTCCCAGTACCCCCAGTGTGGGTTCCCAGCCCCCCAGTGCTCCCAGTACCCCACTATGGGTCTCCCAGTGCTCCCAGTAGCCCCTGTATGGGTCTCCCAGTGCTCCCAGTTCCCCTGTACGGGTCTCCCAGTGTTCCCAGTTCCCCCTATATGGGTCTCCCAGTGCTCCCAGTTCCCCTGTACGGGTCTCCCAGTGTTCCCAGTTCCCCCTATATGGGTCTCCCAGTGCTCCCAGTTCCCCTGTACGGGTCTCCCAGTGCTCCCAGT
>NW_010156901.1:887-1313 GCF_000695765.1 Mesitornis unicolor
GGTACGGGCCTCCCAGTGCTCCCAGTTCCCCTGTACGGGTCTCCCAGTGCTCCCAGTAGCCCCAGTTCCCCGCAGGCGCAAGAAGCTGCGGTTCCACCCGCGCCAGCTCTACGTCTCGGTGAAGCAGGGGGAGCTGCAGAAGGTGGTGCTGATGCTGCGTGAGTGCGGCCTGGGGGGACTGGGAGGAACTGGGGGGGAACCGAGGGGGAACTGGGCATCCTGGGGGGAACTGGGGCCAACTGGGAAGGTCCTGAAGGAAACTGGGAGGGTCCTGGGGGGGAATTGGGGTCTTCCAGCAGGGTCTGGGGGTGCCTGTGGATCCCCAGGAGGCCTTTGGGGTGTCCTGGGGGGCGTTGGGTGACCCCAGCTTCCCCGGGGAAGGGGTCTCCACTCCACTCCCCTCTGACCACCCCCCAATTTGTGTCC
>NW_010156902.1:0-4853 GCF_000695765.1 Mesitornis unicolor
GTTTATGTTCAAAGAATTTACACCCGTGCTCACAGACAGCTAATGAGGGACATTTCAATGCATAGGAGCAGTGTGAACACAGTAATTAACTTTGCTGCTGATTCATTTTTAATCATTTAAATGCTCCAGAGATTTGCGGTGTCCTTTAAGTCAACAAAATCTTTTCCAAAGGGCACACGGCCGCTGCCGCCCTTCACACGCACGATCCAGTGCGTGACTCCTGTCCCGAACACCCCCAGCACCCACTAAGGGTCCCACAATGGCCAAGACCGGCTGAGACCCCCCCCTCACTGAAAGGCTGGGGTCTCCCTCCCCCATTTCCAAACCAACTCCTTTCATAGGTGAAACTTTAGAAAAAAATAATATTAATTTAAAAAAAAAATCTCACACCACGCCCCAGCTGCCGCAGTGATTCCCCAGTTAAAAGCCTGTGTCAGAGCTATGTTGGTGATCATCCGATTTGGGGATCTGCCGGTGCCCAGGAGCGTGCAAAGGGACGGGACAACGCGCCAGCACCAAGGACAAGCGACACCGAGCCCATGGCGCGTCCCACAGCGCCCAAGTCCCCACCAGCGCTGGCAAAGGGCCACTCCAGTCACCTCTGACGCACCTGGGACATGGCCATGGTGGGGGACGTGGGGCTGCAGACCCCTGGGTGGGCCGGGCGCCGGGGTGGCCGCTGCACCCAGAGGCTGTGCCTGTCCCCGTTGCCAGCCCTGGTTGTCCCCATGCCCTGTTCTGTCATGGCAGAACCCACGGGCAGCCCTCGATGGACACCTGAGGTCACCGTGGTCCCTCACCATGCCAAAGTACGAGCTGGATTTCGTGCTCTGAACTCAAGGTTAGCACAAAATTGCAGCATTTACAAACAAGGTCACAGAAGATGGAACAAGAACACATGTTATTAATATTGAAGCTCTGAGGGTGTCACCTCCCTGCGTTTCTCCCAGCCCCTGGCAGGGGAACCCTCCTGGGGCTGAGCGAGGGTCCCTGCAGCCCCTGGACCCCCGGGTAGGGGAGGAGCTGCCCAAAGGGAGATGGGGGCAGTGATGGGGATGCTGCCTGCAGGAGATGGGGGCAGTGATGGAGACTCTGCCCACAGGCAGATGCAGGCAGTGATGAGGATGCTGCCCACAGGGAGATGGGGGCAGTGATGGGGATGCTGACCACAGGGAGATGGGGGCAGTGATGGGGATGTTGCCCACAGAAGATGGGGGCAGTGATGAGGATGCAGTCCGCAGGAGATGGGGGCAGTGATGGGGATGCTGACCACAGGGAGATGGGGGCAGTGATGGGGATGTTGCCCACAGAAGATGGGGGCAGTGATGGGGATGCAGTCCGCAGGAGATGGGGGCAGTGATGGGGATGCTGCCCACAGAAGATGGGGGCAGTGATGGGGATGTTGCCCACAGAAGACGGGAGCAGTGATGGGGATGCAGTCCGCAGGAGATGGGGGCAGTGATGGGGATGCTGCCCACAGAAGATGGGGGCAGTGATGGGGATGTTGCCCACAGAAGACGGGAGCAGTGATGGGGATGCAGTCCGCAGGAGATGGGGGCAGTGATGGGGATGCTGCCCGCGGGTCCCTCCCCACACCAGTCTCTGCCAGAGGAGCCGTACCCACTCCTCGGAGCCGGGGCACTCTCTGAAGTCAAGGCAATTTCAAAGCATCCTTGAAGCTCGCTGCCTTCCTCTCTTCTCACTAATTAACTTTAGCAAAATGCACTGCCAGACAAGCCCACAAAACACTCCGTGGTGTTGGGCAAAGCCTAATGGGCTCCCATTTGTGTGTGAGCCAGCCTGGCCATTAGCAGAGAGCAATTAGCGAGGTGGGGAGCGGGAGCCGGGTTTGCCCGCTCCCTCCTCTCCTTCCCCCAGGGGTGGGGATGACGCAGCGATGGTGGGGTCTGCTCCCCACAGCACCCACCGCTCACTGCCCCAGGAGCACCCCAAAACCAAAGGCGGGGTGGGGGGTGACCTGTCGCAGCAGCACAGGGGAAGCTTGGGCTCAGCTCCCGCAGACCACGCTCCCTGCAGCATCTCTGCTAGGAAAAGCCCCGCATCCAACAGGGTTTCTTGGGAATCCCAGGGAGGCCAACTGCACCCCAAGATGCTGTAATTAGAGCCACCGCGCCAAGTTAACTGCAAATTAAATGACGCTGCCTTCCCTGTGTTCTGGAAAATATTGAAGGTTATTGGCACACCGCTACCTGCAGCAGGAAAAAGCTCTGTATTGAACATTTAGTCCAGGATTGGTAATGAATCGATATTCCCCAGCTGCTGGCTGTTTGGTTTCAGTTGTCTTAAAACAGATCTTGCTAAAAATACCTTTCCTGTAGTGTATCTGTAGCTAATGAGGTGGATGCGAGAGGCTGATGGGAACTGGAAACGGCACGGGTGTGGGGTCCGCAGTGGGTGCTGCTCCCGGGTGTCGGGGTCCGCAGTAGGTGCAGCTTCCAGGTTTTGGGGTGGTGTGGGGGGGAACAGAGGGGTTTGGCCCAGCCACCCCGGAGTGCAGGGAGCCGGGGCTGCCTGGGTGATGCCGGAGCAGAGGCAGGAGGCACTGTGAGAGCCACAGCTGTGAGCAGGCGACGTGTGGAGCAGCAAGGACGGGCGGATCAGGAGATGTCCCCTCCCACTGGTTCTGTCACCTCTGCGTCAGATCAACTTGGGGTGGGGGAAAACATGGGAGAACAAGAACTGATGCTTCTGGAGCATCAGAGGGGCTCAGCTCTTGTGCAGTTCTCAGCTGTGTTGAAGAACAACTTGGTCCCTCTGCTGGGCTCCCCACTGGGGCATGGGATGGGGAGGATGGGGCCAGACTGGGAAGGATGGGGCCAGACTGGGTGCGTGGCCATGGCACAGCCATGAGCTCCTGCAGGCCAAGGCTCTGCTCACACCAGGGATCGCCTTCACCTTTCCAGTAGGTCAGGGCTGCCTGCAGAGACCCCTGCACTGCAGTGCTCCCCAGGCACGGGGGCTGCACCTTGCCCTGGCCGGCACTGGGGACATGGCAGGGCCCTGCTCTCTGCTCCCGTCCTGGCAGAGCGACAGGAGCCCATCGTGCTGCGGGTCAGACCTGCTCCACATTTAATTGCTCCACTTGCAAGGAGGAAAATCAATGCCACACTTTATACATTAGCAGCCTCTGTGCTTAAGTTTTGGCACATTTGTGAGGTTAAGAAAAAAAAAAAAGTAATAAAACCGAGGAAGTGTCATTTAATTGTTTTAGCTGAACTAATTCAGAGGCTCTGCCGCTCTGGAGTGATCTCTCCATCGATCCGGACGTGAAGCCAGGCCCCGGGCAGAGCGCTGCTCACCCGGCCGCGCTCCCATCACTGCCCCCGCCTTGCTCAGCGCTGCCCGTGCCACTGCCACTCGCTGTCACCGGCTGTGTCCCTCCCGGTGACAGGCCAAGGCCTTCTCCCAGGCTGCACCATGGAGTGGGGCAGGGGGTCGCTGCATGGTGCTCGCTGCTGCAGCCCCTTGGACCCCGGACTCCCCACACAGAAAAGAGCCCGGAGCTCAGGATGGGGTGGCTGCTTCCCAGCGAGGCGTTGAGCACACACAGCTCCCCCCACGCGAGGGGCTCAGCCGGGACCTGTAACCTGCATCATCACTCGTCCTCTGCTCTGGGTGCCCTTTGGACAAACCCTGCTGCTCCTGCCCTTACCCACCCAGACTGCAGGGCTGCTCCCAGCCATTTGCTTTTGGGTGATGCATGGTGGGTGACAGTGTCTGGTGACAGAGGGGTGAGAGCAGGCGAAGGACACGGCTCCAAAAGTGGGAGGCACTGGGCACACTGTAGAATGGCCTTGGGGAGGGAAATGGCTTCAGTGAGCTGCACCCGTGTCTGTCCTGGCTCTGCCGCCGCCTGCCACCAGCACTGCCACAAAAGGAGCTGTACACTGCGGCTGCAGGGTCTGCTGTGACCCCTGTCCAGCACAGGGCAGTGACCTGCCTGGGCCTGGCAGTGCCAGAGCTGCCCCCCTGGGCACGCACCCCAACTACCAGGGCTGGAGCCCCAGCGCAGTGCACTGCAGGAGCAGCTCTGACCTGCTCACAGCCAGAAATCAGCACCCTCACGCCGCAGGCACCCCTCAGCCCAGCAAGGGACAAACCTGGGGACAAACCAGGGTGACAAACCAGGACCCCAACACAGCTGGGAGCGAGTGGTGCCTCCGACCCCTGTGGCATTGCTGAGCTGTGCTCTGGAACAGGGAGCATCTCTGCTGAGGCAGAGGGGCAAGCGAGCTTGGAGCATGGCTCCATGGGCTGCCCCCCACCACTGCCGTGGTGCCTTCACGCCCTGACCGTGCCAGGTGTCCCTTCCCCTGCTGCAAGCTCGCAGGCACCAGAGCCAGGCTGAGCCCTCCTCTGCCTCCCGAGGCTGATGCCCAGCAGCAGCCTGGAGCTCCAGCAGCACTCCAGAACAGCCCAGCACACAGATACAGGGACACTGAGTGGGACACCGGAGGATCAGGGGGTGAAACGCCTGCAGCACCGAGTGCAGAGCCACAGGAGGAGCCCACAGGCGTTGTGACCTGCCCACACCCTGCGCTCCTCTCCAAAGCCTTCACAGAAATTGAAATCCCACCATCTCCTGCTGGAGACACGTGCTGCTCTCTGCAAATTGTCAGAGATCTCAGACAGACTCTCAGCTCCCGGAGCTCAGAGGGACCAGGGACAGGGGAAAACGTGACAGCGGGGGAAGCTGAGGCTCACGGGGGGGCTTCAGGATGGACAGGGTCACTCACTCATGTCCCGAAGACCACTGCACGCAGGAAAGCGCTTCCCCAGACGGGATGGGAGACCCGGCCCGGTTCCCGGCAGGGCTGGGCTCGGGTGAGGGC
>NW_010156903.1:0-3609 GCF_000695765.1 Mesitornis unicolor
TGATGGGGAATAGAACAAGGGGAAATGGCACTAAGTTGTGCCAAGGGAGGTTTAGGTTAGAGATAAGGAAGAAGTTCTTTACTGAGAGGGTTGTCAGAGGCTGGAACAGGCTGCCCAGGGAGGTGGTGGAGTCAGCATCCCTGGATGTATTTAAAAAGCGGGCAGATGAGGTACTTAAGGATATGGTTTAGTGGTTTTGTGTGTGTGTGTGATAAAGACATCAACTGCAAAATACTGAAAATTACTAGGTTATGGATCATATGGGAAATGGCTGTCAGCTGGATGGCCCGAAGTCAAATGATCTAAATAAACCATCATAATAGCAATATTTATAGCTGTTAGAGATTGAAATTTCTTATGGTTATTGTGATTAGTAGTGATATATAGTACATTGATGAAGATAGATTTTCTATTTCTCTATCCAACACAAAGATATTTCAGGTGAAGATTTTTATAATGTTATGTGGGAAGGTTGGTTGGTTTATTACAATATCATGATTTTCTTGCAAAATGCCATAAAATATATCCTGCATGTTTTCTTATGGTCCCTCTCCCATCCTATGTCTTTGTATTATTCTCTCTCAAATTTTAAAACTGACTAATTGTTTGCTAGTATGACAGTTCAAATGCCCTTAAAATATGCTGAGATTGTTGCAAAAATTAAAACAGGAAATTGATCTTGCTGTATCCTTTTGTTTTCTCTGTTGCATTTGGTTAATGTGACTTAAGTAGATTTTTCGGTCTTCAGAATCTGCACGCTCCATTTCAAATTATAAGTTGGTAGATTATATTTATTTTCAATTGTGCTTTGAAAGAATATCCCAGGCCCAAAAATAGCTTGGTACAGTCACATGGTGAAATCTGTGTGGCTCTCCACTGCAAGGATTACATTAGTTATTAGCTATTCAAAGTAAAATTTAAAAACAAGCAAGCACAAATCAACACATTCCAGACGGTTTTCCAATTGCAGAGTCTCCAAATATTTTACATGTTGACAATGGCTGACTGAGTTAGATCTATAATTTACTCTGGCAAGTGCATCCCACATACTCCATCACTGGCAGAGATAAAGGCTCAACAAGATTTTTTAGTTTAACCAATTTGCACACCCACACCTGCCTGCAGGTAGAATAGAAACTACTAGCTGGCTTTGAAAATGACCGAGCACACAGGATTTCCTGGCTACTCCCTGGCAGAACACCTGCACTGTCTTACTTAATACCCTTACAAGCTACATGGCAAACCCAGCAGGCTCAGGGCATGAGCACCGCAGTTATGTTATTTGTGCCATTAACACGCTCCTGGAACGGCACTGGCTAGTACCAGTAGTCTCTGATGAAGCTGGCATACTCTTTGAGGGGTAGCCTAAACCCAGGCAATTCACAAAATGGAAAAGGAGCCATAAGTCTTAACAGCCAAAAGCAAGGGCCTAAAGCATTATTTAATGTGTGTTTTTCAAATTCAAGCCATCTGAGAGAACGTGAGAACTGTGTTGCAGGCCACCAAAGCACTCATGTTACAGAACAAAGAGTGACCACATGTATTGGATACCTCTGAGCTGTGGTGTAAGAGAACATGGGAGCTTTGAGGGTTCAAAGTCTGTCCAGATAGAGTTGAAGGAGTGTGGATAGTGTGGTACAGGAACCAAATCTCACAGTGTCCACACACCCTTGTAAGCAGTCCTTAGGGTGAGCTGTTATCAGAAATTTCCAGGCTTTGCATGGGATAGAACAAAAAGGACTACCAGCTAATCGGCATGGACAAGCACAGCTAAGTGTGTGATATCACCTCTGACTGACTAGTATAGATATATCCGAAGAGGCTTGTGTTGCAGCAGAATAATCATGTGTACTGAAAAAAGGGAAAGTGCTCTGTACACTCTTCTGTGTAGCACTGCTTCCTTCACATGGGATTGCTCTTACCCAGCAGTGTTGCCCCGTGTCTGAGTTTCCCAAGACCTTTTTCTCTGGAAGACTTTGAAGTTTTCACTTAATTACTGTAGTGCACAGTCGTTGTGTCAGAGCAGCAACTTTTCCCGTTCTGCCAAGTATCTGCTGTTGTTATATATATCCACATCAGTTTGGCAATACAGCTTACATAAAAGTGCAGTGAGCTGGATGCTTCCAGGAAACGCTGGCTCTGCAGCTCAAGTGCTGAACATGTTTGCATACGCAGAGTCCTCCTGATGGTCCTTGACTTCCAGCAAGCATTCGAAATCCCAGGCAGAGCCATGGTAACCCTGTTTTCAGTGAGATGGACTGTTGACTGATGAGCATGCCTGATGCCTTAATCTTTGCATATGTTGGCTGTTTTCTGTTTATCTTGATGTAATTAACTGAACAGTCCCCATATTAGTTCATTTAGTGTCATGAGAATTGGTATCTTCCTCTTGTATCGGTTGCAGCTGTCCACTACTGATTTGACTCCAGTGCACATACTGTACTTCTTGCTGTGACTAATATGCTGAAAAATGTCATAACCACATGAAAACTCAGAATTGACCCAGAGAAAGCACACAGATGCATTCAGATATATGAATGGTAAATAATACTTAACACAGACCAAAAGAGCTTGGAAAGCCAAAAGGCCTCACTAACAGTGGAAATGAATGGGAACAAGTTGAACTGTTCATATTCATTAGGAATAAAAGGCCTGGCACATATAGATTCTTCTGGTTGCAAATCATTCTAGGAAGGAGTTTTCAGTGAGGCAGATGATGTTCCTGAGAGTTTGCAGTACAGCTCCTGTGAAACAAACACACACTTGAAATTGATTATAACGTTTAACTGTTATGTGCTTTAAGCTTTCCCTCTTCATTTTCCGCAGGAAATAATATACATTATGGTGACACATGCAGCATCAAAGACAAATCCACCAAATTTTATCATCAGTGTTTATTGCTTTAAAAGTTTGTATAGCAACAGGCATTTGTTTAGACTCTGAGGACTAGCAGGTGGTATATTTATGATCCAAATGCCAAAACAATCTCTCCACAGTCATTCAAAACTGCTTGCAAATTCACATCTCGTGCAACTCAGGCTATTGCAGTGTGAAACCTCATTACAAACTATAGAGGGCAGGTGAGGATTGTAAAGTCATGGAGGGACGTGTGCACTCAGTGCTTGAGTGCCTGAAAAAAAAGTCTTTTCTTACATGGACTTACACCAGGTGTTTCTTTCAGACGATGGCTTGCACTGTCTCCCTCTGCTGAGAGATTACTTTTTAATTTTCAAATGCTTTAAGGAGTTCATAATTCAAGTTAAGAAAAAGGAAACAAGGGTGAAAGTTGCTTTGTAGATGGAAGCTAACATCAAATACCAACAGTGAAAGTTAAGTAAAAGAAAGACTATTTTTGAGTTTCTTCCTTTTTTTTTTTTCTTGTTTTCCTGCCACCAGAGTTGAACTTGTATCAGCACTTCTCAAAGTATTAATAATACAAACATTTACCCCTGGCTGATGTGTGGCATACAATTTTTCTTGGTTTCACTGCAGTGTATTGTGTTTCCTGCTGTTGCCTTCATATTTAAGAACAGTCAACTGAAGAGCTGCACAGATAGATGCAGTTAAAGTGCTGAGTGGGAAAGCAGCAGTGTACACATTTACTCCACT
>NW_010156903.1:3640-24912 GCF_000695765.1 Mesitornis unicolor
AATGGCTAATGGTAGTTATTTTGGAATAATTGCAAATATTGTATTCAGGGGAAGAGTAAAACCAGACCGATCATTCAGGTCTCGTATAAGCACTTGGCAACATTACATTTAGTTCAGTAAATAGAATCATAGAATGTACTGGGTTGGAAGGGACCTTTGAAGATCATCTGGTCCAACCCACCCACAGTAAGCAGTGAAATAGCTCCTTTCCACTACAGAGTTGGGGGGTGAGGGGAGGGGGAGGAAGTGCAGATGTTCAGATCTTTTAGATAGCACAGAAACTCTGATGTATAAACTAACTAGTGCAGTGAGTGGAATAAAATCCCAATAGAGAGGAAAAATGAGTTAAAAATACACAAGGGGATTTTAAGGTGGTATCAGAGGAAAGGTGGTAATGGTATAGGAATGCAGGTTTATCCATTTTCCTTCCACTGCAGGTTTTTTTAACAAAGACCATATCCAGGAAAAGTTTGCCTGGTTTGGAACTTTTTAATAAACAGTACCTTGCTAAAAAGTTTGAAATTTATGAAGTATCATAATCAGGTAGAATAAAATGTTTTCATCTACGCTTTTGATTTGTTTGAACAAAAAGTAGATTCGGAAAGTAAATCCTATATTCTTATTCTTTAATATATTTAAAGGCGAGAAGAGGGAGAGGAATCTGTAATGAAATCTATTATTTTCATGGTACCTAACCTTGGTTTTAAGATTTTTCAGCTCTATAAGCAGAATAAAACCTTCATCCAGGTAGATGGTCTCGCAAAAATGTTTCCTTTCTTAATTTATTCATTATTTCTCAAGTCTGTGATCATCAGGTAACAGACCCATTTTGTGAAGAAAACATAGTGATTGTACAAAACATGATTAGATTTATTATCTTCACGGGTACAGTCTAACCTCGATAAGGTTTACCCTTGAAGGAAGGCATTTTCATATCAGATATGTGTCCATTTGATGACTGCTACAGACAACATGTCAAGAAATAAATAGCTTTATTTTCTAAGCACAGACCAATGCATTTCCAGACATGTAAATGTAACCATGTAGTCACTGCAGATGGTAAATTCCCATGAGTGAATTCTCAAAATCGTAAGTGGATGTTTTAAATCTTCAGAACAAATGAGAACAAAGCTGGTTTCTTTCCCAGAGTGTCCCTCTCATTAGTGAAGCTGGGATGCTAAGCTCATGCACATGTCTGTTCCAGACTGGGTACACATACAGAAAGTCCCAGTGCTTTGAGAAAAGACATTTGGCAGCTACTAATATGTTAATCGAGTATTGGATTAGCCCAGTGTTTCCCCCAAGTGCGTAACTGAAACAGGAAGTCAATTGCCAACTTGCTTAATTTCCTTCTGTAAGAATTTCATAACCAATGCTATGAATATTTGTCTGATTTTTCTCTCAGAGAACTGATCAGTCCTCCAGGCTGAGGGAGGACAGCTTTACTGATAATTCATGGACCTAGGAGTATGGACTTTTTAAATTAAACACAAGCTATTTACAGGCAGGTCTGAAAACAACCTTTTCCCTCCTTAGCCTATCCTCAGGAATTACAGATGCTAGCCTGACTTACTTTTTACTGTCTCAGCTTACATTTTGTATTTGGACTTTATGTATAATGCTTTTTATTCCTGAATGCAAACAGAATTGTGAACAATGCAAATAAAATTATGAACAATGCCAGCTAGAGCATTTGGAGTTCTTTCTGAGATCACAGCTTCTGTAAAATTATGCAAAACTAACATTTCTCTGTTTAAAGATACATTTTTATTGGGATTTACACTAATGTAGGCAACATCACTTTCATTTTCTATTTCTTGGTGAGGAAGATAGTATTTGGTTTTGTAGCTTTCTGAAACACTTTAAGGTTTTAAGGGATCAAAGTAGTGTCCAGTGTTACTGTATGTATGTGTGGATCTGATCTTTTTTACATGGAAACAAATAAAAAATTATTCCTTTGAAATCCCTGAGGTTGTCTTTTTACAGAAAACAGATCAGAATCAACCCTCGAGGTTATCAATTTGCAGGTGGGGAGTGGAACAAAAGACTATCTTGTTTAGTGTTAGCTTTTAGCTGACTAGCTAAGAGATGAGTCAAAGTAAACTTCTAAATACTTGGGTGCTTCCTTTGACATATTTGCTGTAGCACACTATTGAGCAGCAAAGTAGAAAAATTCCTCTGTTACTCAAACCATTGAAAAGTGCCTGTCTTTGTGACAGACAAAAGTTAGCAATTCTTTCAACCACAGGGCTGGGTAACAGGCCAAGATTGGGATGAAAATGGAGAGGTGCAGTTGAAGACATAGAAATGTTCCTTCCTTCTCATGAAGAAAGACTGCAATGGCTTGGAGGTCTTCGAACCTCCTCTACTTGCATTTTGGGAGAGTGAAGGAAAGCCACAAAAAAAATCTAGTTAATTACAATAAGGCCAGATTGTGCTAGCTAGTGCCTATGAACAAGAGTAACACTGTAGTTGTTTATTGTTGTAAATGATGCTTTGATATGTGGACCCACCAGAAACTTGGTTTGAATTAGCAGTGTTTATCTTAAAAGCAATGAAACATGATGTTTACATCTGAAATAAGCTGGGAATTGTGCTTAAACGGTTGTATAATTTTTATGGACACTTGAGTGTCAAATGTTGCCAACATAGTAAGGTTTTTATAAATGAAATAATGAGGAAAACTCTGCTAAGAAGTGCTTAACTCAGCTGAGAGGCACAATTTCTAATTGGTTCAGAAGTCTCAAAGCTTCCATGATGAATATTGTTAAACTAACACACAAAAAAATGTACAAAAGAAGAAAGGAAGCAGGGAAGGCTAGAAATATACAGACAAGTACTAACAGAGAATAAAACTGTATATCTAACAGATTGTGGGGTCTTAGGATGTTTTCTGTATAACATTTCTCTAACAAACTGAATTCCCAGAATGAGGATGTGCTACAGAGAGAAGTACCATCTGATGAGTATTGGTTCTGTCCAGCTACATGCTTACTGAGTTGACAATAGATTTGTGCCCAGTGGCACAGAGCCTGGGACACTGAAAATTGGCACATCAGGAGAAAAAGGCTCTCTGGGTCTCTCTTCCTTGTGTATCTTAATTAGGATGGATCAGATTCTGTACTTTGTTCACACCAATCAGTATCCTACTCAACAAACAGATGTCAGTGAGATTGCATTGAATAAAGCTTCAGCCAATGAGCAAAACTGCTGAGCTGCCTGGTGCTGCCTGTCATTAGCTCAGTGATACCTTTAAAGAAATTGTTTGACAGGGAATACATTTGTTTTACCTGTTACCTATTAAAATTGTGTTTATAAGCCTATCCTTGTTCAGCCTCCTCACATCAAGCATGGCTTCATAAGTTTGCAGCAAAAAGGTGAATGCATTAACCTGAAAATTCCATTAATAATTTTCTACATCAGATGAACTGATACGAAATGGGGAGTAATTTTTAAGGCTTCAAAGGGAGGTTCATTAGGCATGGGATCATTGCTTAAATGACAGAGTCCATGTCTGACTGCTTTCTTCTTTTCAGTCTACCTTTTTACTTCTAGCTGAGAGCAAGGGTGAGCTGTAATAATCCTGTCACCATAGAATTTGTCTCCTAAATTGCAAGTGAAATTTATATTGTACTGATCTGGTGAAAAGCTCATTTTGTGTTGTGATCTGCCCTAATCCTCAAATGTTATCTGACAGCTTGATGCCATACATTACCTCTTCAGAGAACTCACCAAATCTAAGACACCAACAGACACTTAAAAATATTTTGCAGTAGCATTGAGATGTCCTAGATGATACGAGGGAAAACTTGAAAGGGCCAGGGGAAGGATTATGCTTTTCAGTGTTGAAAATTATAACAAACATTTTACTTTTGATCTTAAAAGTGAAGTTAGAAGACATAGAAATTAGAAATTACTTACTATCTTTATCTTCAAAACAGGGACAGAGGTAGAATCAGATTTTCAGAAGTGCAAAAAATAGCTATATCTCCAAATATCAATGACAGCTGATGAAACCTGAATATTTAATATCTGTGTCTGCTTCATAAAACCTCTCCCTGAATTACTTCCCTGATTGTGTATGGCCATGACTGATCCAAGAATCAAAACCAGAAGTCTTGGAGATTGAATAGATTAGCTTTTTTTGTCAACATTTTGCTGTTAGTCTAGATTACATGGCCTCAAGTTGTGTGAGAGGAGATTCAAATTGAATATTAGGAAAAATTTCTTCACCAAAAGGGTTACTAAGCACTGGAACAGGCTGTCCAGGTTGAGTTATCATCCCTAGAGGGAAATTAAAAGACATTTAGATGTGACGCTTAAGGACATGGTTTAGTGGTGGACTTAATGCTAGGTTGGACTTGATGTTCTTAAAGGTCTTTTCCAACCTATACAATTCTATGTTTCTATTAAAGTTCTGCTGAGCTAGGCTAACACAAAGTGAAGAGAAGGAGGAGAAATGTGACACCAAGATGCTAGGTAAAGCTATGTTGCTTTCCTATGACTCTCAAGGCTCTATTTAGGGAAAAAGTCTCTAGAGAAATTTCTTGGCATGCTGATGTCCCACACATGCCAAAACTTACTCTATCTCTGCACCCCATCCTGACCCCAAAAACCATAAAACTAAAACTTTCCAAATACCCTGGACAAAATAAAAAATACTAGAAAAAAAGGACAACCTCCAAGCAATTCTAAATCCCAAGGGGATTTTCACAGGCACCAGTCTCGGAGCGTGTGAGTTTCAGAGACTCTAGAAAGGAACTATTCTTTTTAACTCATAAAATCTCATAAAGTATGGAGATACCCACAGTAAGACCTAGGATATGTCTCCAAGTCATATTTCAGAAGTAGATTTTTATTCAGTATCCTAGGCTTTTTATTTTGCTATGGTCTAAATGATACTCAGACATTATAGCTTTATTGATTTACTGATTTATTTTCAATGTTCTTTCCTGTAATAAATTAAGGAAGAGTCTTTTTTCAGTCAGTTAAAGAAAGAGTAAGAAGGAAAATATTCTGGGAAGGCAGAATATTTTTCTTTCTCACTTTAGACCCTCAGAGCACAATCTAAAAACATGCAGAAAGATTAAAAACAAGTACTGAGATAACTAAGTCCTACCCAGCCCTGTATGGAAACCTGAGCCAATAGTCAAGTCGTACACTGTAACTGGAGAATCAGTAGATTTTGGCTCCGTCAAATTTTGGCTCCAGTGAATCTAGGTTAAGGGAACACTGCTGTCAGTTCTTTGCTTTCTAGCTGCACGTAGCTCACTGCACAGGCTCTGCCCTGAGAAAATCTGACTAACCATAGTTGCTGTGGTGTCTAAAAAATGTAAAATTCATTTCTCAAATAGCTAAGCTACAAAGAACCTGAAGAAATACAAATCACAGTCAACAACTCAGTTGCCACTAAATATGATTTTTATGCACTAATACTAGATATGTCTATCTTTTCCACTTAGATACAATGATATTTTTGTGCCGGTAATTACACTGAAGCTGGAAGGATGCTTGGGTTTATATCGCTACTTAATCACCAGCCTTTGAATATCTCAGCTCTTTGTGGAAGGAAAAGCAGACCTGTGAGAAAGTGTAGAAATCTCTTCCCAGCAATTAGGACACTTAGCAATTGGTACCGAGCCAAGCTAGTTTAGAGAAGCTGATGCTGATTCAAATGAGGGCTGGGAGGTGGGAGTGACAAGAGCCCCAGATCTGACTTGTTACTGCAGAATTTCTGAGACTTTGTGAAGTTAAAGACAGTAGCAGTGTGCTCATGGCTGGACAGCTCAGATGTGGAAATGAACCACTCTCAGGTTTCTTGATAGTCTGCAGTGAGTGACAGAGACTGTTTTCTTTAGGCAGGTTGCGTTTACATGAGCATATGTAGAATAACTCCAAAGACGACAGCAAATCATTTTAAACTGTCAAAAAGTGGTGGTTTGTGTTTACAGATATAACTGCTGTCATCTAAATTCATAAGACAGAGATTTGAGAACTTACATCACTTTGAAAGTATGAAGTGGATGGACACAGGCCTGGAGTCACTTCATTTCAGGTGATTCCTGGAAGGTTAGTGCTGCCTCCTGTAGTACACCCCCTGCAGCCTTAGACAGATGGACACACTGAGGCTTGTTTGCCGAAGTGACCAAAGTGGATTGCAAACCAAACTGCCTGTTGCCTACTTGTGTGCAGCCTTTGAATTAGTTGATGTGTGCTGTCTGGGATGTTTGTGCTCTCATGAACTTACTCTGTAGACAATGAGATTACTTCAGTAGGAGGGGAGTCAGATTCAGAGGATGGGGTGAGGCCTTTCATGTACAGCTCTAAAAATGTTGAGCTGGCAACTGTGTATCTGAAGTCTATTTCTGTAAAATTATTTTGGGAAGCAATCACAAAGAGCAATCACACAGACAATTCTCTGGTGTTAATTACCCTTGATGGATCAAGGTCATGTCAGGCTCAGGGTCGGGTTGTACGCCAGAGTGCCTTCTCAGTGGTTTTGTCCTACACACAGCAGTTCACATCCAGGTTCCTTCCTAGCTAGAGGCTGGAAGTGAGTTAAAAACTAGCTTCTTGGTTTTGCTGTGCAGTCTGTGGTGTTTCTGAAAGGCATCCTTCCAACACTTTATCGGAAGTCTTTGAGAATAAAACTTCACAGGAAAATCCTATTAATATTCTGAGAGTGCACGTATGTGTCCAATTTGGTTGATAACTTGGCAAGCAGTTCAGGACATGTTAATGCTTGTTTTTTCATTCAAGTTTCATTAGTGTGTGAAAGGATATCTTCTATAGTATTTGTTAAGCTACATACATTTGGTTTTGTGCATTTAAATAAAGCAGATAATCATTCTCTTTTCACTGTTAGCACCACAAATGAATCAAACAGTAGGTATCAGTTGCAGTAAGTGGCTTTTTGGGGACTGTTCTTGTGACGAAGTTCATCTATCAAACTGTGGGAAATTAAGTTTGAAACTTTCTCCATTCTCTAACCTTCAGAAATTAAAAGGTGTTGATATATTCTGAAGAAAGATAAGTCAAATAGAGGGTTATACTTAGCTCTTTGGATGCAGATTTCTTTGCTGGTTTTAGTTTGTTCAGACTTTTTTAGCTACTCTTCTCTCCTTTGCCCTGCAGTGGGTTCTAGCATACAAGTGAGTCAAAAGGGAACAGGAGAATCAGGTAATTTATTTTCAAACTTAAACAAAAATATTCTCCTCTAATAACAATTGGAGAGAAGAAACAGCACTGCTAGGGGTAGTGCTTATAGTACACTGCATTTTGCAAGAAGTGTTTAGAGTGCAAGTTTGGCAGAGAGATCTACTATATATATACAGACACTGTGACAGGGTAGTCAGCTTTGATTAATGGAGGGCTCTGAACTTAAGACATGTTTTAGTGGGGATTTTTCTTAATAGACATCTGTAGTCAGGTGATCATGAGAGAATCTAGGTTTGTTTGCTTAAGTGTTTCCAGCTCTTGCTGTTACAAGACAGAGCTCTAACTATGTGCAGTCTAAAGGTTCAGAATAAAAGCTCACAACATGACAGTCCTTAAATGTACTAGACAGTCCTTAAATGTACCAGTCTTTTTTTAAATCAAATGGTCTTCTGAATACTTGGAAATGAGTATATTGGATAAGTGTTAATAGAAATCTTGCCTATATTTGTAGGCTCTATGCCTTAGAAGATGCTATCTATTATATATGACTTAAACTACTATTGCCATCCAGCACAAATGTACCCATGAGTATATTTGGTTTCATCTCCCAGAAGAGGGAACTAGAACACTGAATAGCCAAGGCTTCCAGCCTTTATCCTCTGCTGCTGTCCCATAACCCATCCTTTATTTGTTCCCAAGGCAATGGGTGGTGACAGTCGCCAACTGGCCATTCCTTCTGCAAGGTGACCGTGCCAGGTCGCCAGGAGCATGTCACCCTTCCATGTATGGTGTGCAAAGCCTGCCCTGCTGCCTAAACTTGCCCTGCAGTTCCGATGAAGGAAGAGCTCTGCACAACATCAGCAAAAGCACAGCCTGAAACACAGAAAAGCAGAAGCACAACACTGAGTCCTCAGATCACTCCCTTCTTTGTACATGATCAGCACAACATAATGTCCAGATTATTTTTTCCCATCTTATCTAGAAGGCATATTGGCATTTCCAATTAAGTAGATGCTACTTTGTTTCTAAATACCAGCAAGACTGCTTAGAAGTCAGATACTTTTATTGAATGCAGTTTTTATTGAATGCAGTGTGTCCTTCAATATTCTCTGGGAAAGGATTGCAGTAGGAACAAGCAAGCACTGTCACTTACAGTAAAACTATGGTACAGAGTCTTACCCATGGTAAACAAAAGGTCTTGTATAGAGAGGCAGAGGAGCAACGCTAGAGTTATCATTTGAATGTTCTTTGTGCCCTATCCTTTGCACAACTTTGATTGTTCTAGGTTGATTTATACAGCACACCAAGTCTTTACACCAGTAAAATCGTTTGGTGGCAGCCAAATGCTGGCGTGCTGCTGTTCCTGGGTTAATACACCTCATTTCTAAAGAAAGCTAAATTTCCTGGACACAGTGCCACAGTGACATAGCTGGTTGTGACCTCAGCCAGAGCCAGCTCAGGCTTGAGGTACCCCATGCTAAGGCATGGTGGTAGCATATTTCTACACAACTCTAGATGGTGCAGTGCATATATTTTACAAACCTGGACTCCAAACAGTATACAGAGCTCAACATCCAGGAGACTTGGCTCTATAAAGAGCACCTAGAAATGATGGGGAGGCCTAAGAAAGTAATATAAGAATTAAAATGCCATAAAGCATCTGGTTATGGCGAGATGGCAGAAAACATGTCTAAGACGCCTCCAAACTCTCTGAGCTAGCTGTCTGAGCCATTACTATCATAGGGGCAACTATATCAAGTAGATTTTGACCTTCACCTCACCCCAGAGAGTGAGCTTTGTCTGTGGCTTCTGAAAGGCCCAGGCTAGGCTCAACTTTTTTCAAGAGGCAGAAGCCATGTGACTGGACACATCTAGTGTGATAATCACTGAGTCAATACTTGTCTGTCAAATGGGAAGCCATAGTCCCAGTCTCTCACAGCTGGGTAGACGTATTAGCCCTCATTGCTTGGAGCTGGAGTGCACCATCTGAGCAAGGAGCTCCTGGCAGCTGGAGCAGGAGGCTCTGCTCAGTTTGTAGCTGCAGCCTGAAGCACATTAATGTAAAGTACAGAGTTAAACCAAGTTTTCTTGGAGCCTCATTAGACTGACTACCCTAATCACCACCTTTTTTCATCACATATTAATTCAATGAAAATAGTGACTTCTGTGTATCAGTTAAGCAAGGCATCCATTTTTGGGAAATGTTCCATGAGGAAGCAATACCCAACCTGATCTGAGGTGCCAAAGCCTTGGAGATACCCAGTGCCTGACTCCTGTGCCGACCCTGGGCAGAACATACTCTCTCTGAACAGATCTCAAGAAACATCTTGACGTCCACAATGGTCATCATGAAGACCATTTTGAGATTCTTTCCAAGCTTTGCATAAAGCCCACCATAGGAACAGAGAGTGGATTCTCCTTGGGAAGGATGAAGGGGGAAATCTGCTAGGACTTTGACAGTGCAACGCATGACTTTCAGAAATGCACATTGGTGATGTGAAAAAATATAATGCTTCAGAATCATGCTACTTCACCCTGAAAATATTTATATCTACTTGAAGGTCCAAACATGACATTCTCATATGTTGTACCTGGCTGTCTCTGTAAAGCTTTTAACAAATGCTCCTGTTAAACTGGGTGATGAAAAATAACCCATCATTTATTTCAAATATCACTGTCGAAGAACAATTTAATAAAGAGGGAAAATCTTTCCATGGAGTCACCTCAATATATTATTTGCTTGTCAGAAAATGTATTTGATTACAGTCCTTCTAGAATAAGTCTATTATAGGCTATTTTGTGAGCCATAATGGACTTTAGCCATTTCAGAATAATGCACTAAATTGATCCCAGGTGGCACAAATAAAAGGTCTGACTGGTGGTGGCAAGATTCCTATTCACAAATATTAACTTTGTGAAATAGATGAGGAAATGTAAGGCAAGGGAGTTCAAAAGTGCATAGATTATTTAGGTGACTTGGTGAAGTGTAAACATTATGTCACATAGCCTGGGAGCTAAAGGAGGTGAGATTAATCAGAGAGTGTTTAGAAAAAAGAAACAGAGGTTAGTTTAAGCAAAAAATCTGAAACTTTCCTTTCCATTCAAGCAGGGAAATAAGGCTAGAGCTTAAACTAGCTGAGATTTTGTGGTTGCAATTGGTGCTTACTTTGAGTTCATCTGTGATGCTGGGGAACATTCCTGGTGGCCATGGGGTATTCCTCAGTTGATAAATGCCCGGGAGATCCTGTCACTCCTATTCAATTGGTGCAAAGACCAAATATGTGCTCAGCCTGGCAATCCCTGACTGTCTGCCAGAGACAGCCAGAGTAGCCAGCAGGTGGGACCAACTCTGAAAACAGCCTATGAGAGAAATGGGCATTTCAGTAGCTTCCTCCTTTTTTAACCAGACAATTTTGTCTAGGTGATCACAAATCCATGGTATTTTCTTGCAGTGTTCTTACTACAATACTGCTTCTTACCTGACACTGAATCTCTTGGTGTACTTAGACTATAAACTGTGCTGAGCAAGGACAGCCTGCTCCACAGATATCATATGGGCTTAGCACAGCATACCCCATTTTGGCACCCTACAACAACAAGGTTTAGAGTTTAGGTGAGGTGATTTTGTTTTCCACTAGAGGATTTATAAAAAAGCAGCAAAGTTGTGAATACCTGGATAGAAATTGATAGTAATTCACATTATAAAAGAAATTACTTACTGTGAAATTTGAAATTAAATATTGTTGACTTAAGCCCTGATACAAACCTTCTGTTGTTTGAGAAATTAGATTATCTTTTGTTTATCTTTGCGACACTTTTGATATGGTTTAAATAATCACCTGGCAAAAAAATCTGAGGGTTTAATTACAAGTTCTAGTTTCAAGTGCTTTGGTTAGCACATGAAGTAAAAATTCCTAGGTTATGTATTTTAACATATAACATAAATTGCTTAAAATCCAGCAAAAATACAAAAAGAAAATTAGGAAGCCACATTAATTTGACATTGGAGAAATCTGGAGAACATAAGAAAAGAAAGGAAAGGAGAACAATGTGAACCATGAAGAGGGGACAAATGACAGGGATTTTTCTTGCTCTTCCAGTTTCTAATGGTTTTATGTGAAACCTCATCAAAACATATTTACTTCCTTATATCACATTTGGTATTAATGCTGTTGCTTGTTTACTAAAGACTTGAACAAGCACCTTGTTATTGGGCAAGCTCTTATTCTTAACCAAATAAAGGGGATCCAAAGTTTCTGAAACAAAGTGATTCATGGTCAAAAAAAAGAGCAAGTAGGGTGTAAGATATGTTTTTCAGCATGATAATTTCAACCTTAGTTACCTGAGAAGAAAAGAAGTTCGGTGATGTGATAAGCCAGAAAATGAAGCAGAAGGCAATCAGTCTAATAACAATGTGCTAATCATCAAAAGAGTCTGATTTACCATAAGCCATTAAGTGTTTTTATGGTGACAGTTATTTGTGGGAAAAATCTCTCTTAGCAGTGTAGCCTCTGTGCCCCTGTGGTTGACATCAGGAAACAGAATGTTTCTGCCTTTCACTATGGGACTGGGAAAAGGAGAATTATTATTGTCGACAAAACAACTTCTGCTATTTTAGCACAAAATGTTCTTAAATGAAACAAAAAATTATGTTTAATGTGCCTACAACAGGAAGCTCTTATCGTTACAGTTCCAAATTATTTTATTTCTGTGGTTGGGAAATATATTTTTCAAATGGAAACTCTTCTGGTTTTTATTTTGCCTTTTACTTTGTCATTCATAAAATCAGCAGAACCAAAGTTACTGTTAAGCTAATATGTTTTTTTTCTAATGGCAATTATTGCCAAGAATTTATTCCAATATACTTTAGACTGAAGATTCCAAAAGCAAGGGAATTCAGAACAATAGCTGGGATGACAGGAAATCTTTATTTCATAGAACAAAACCTACAATAATGATTTTCAAGCTGAATTTGGAGGGGTTTTTGGTGATGTTTTGCAGCCTGATAATTTTGTTAATACCTTTGTTGTTTAGAAAGAAAAGTAAGACCAGTATTAGCTTTTCTCTCATCTTTACATCTGCTCTTTCACTGTAGCTGATCAGCAGAATGTCTATGCAGCCCAGCCAGGACAATTGACTTGCCCAACTCCTAGAAACCTGATGCGGAAACAGCTCTTTCACAGGCCCAGGGGAGATCTGAAAATACAGGGGAATATCGTATGTGTAGCAGAGGAAGTATCATATAACTTGTTGTTAATCTGTCTACATCGCAGAAATATCCTTTCATTAAATATACTTCAAATTGTCATTGTCTTCCCAGAGAATTATATAATAGCACTAGACAATGTCTAGTTTCCATTGAACTAACTGAAGACACAGTATATGACTGTCTAATTTTAATATTTCTGGATTATACATGGTTACTCTTTAGTGTGTACATTAAACTGCATCTTCCACCCATACCAAAATAGTCAGGTAAGTCAAGCACCTTAATTTTTTAGAACTGGTCTTTAACATCTGCCGAGAAGCTGATTTAAAATATTTTGCCTACAAACACTGGGCAATTTGCAGATCAATTTTATTTTCTGTGTTGAGGAAAATATAATAACACATACAGTGTGATTCAGTTCAGGTATTCAGATCAGCAACTGGTGACAGGCATCTGGTTATTGAGCAGAATATAATGCAAAGATAGCTGTGTACTGCCTTATCACAAATAAATGCTGGAAAACGTCAGCAATAGGCCAAGGTTCAAGGCTTCCATTGATAATGTTTTCAATTAATAAGTCATTACTTAAATAGAAAACTACACCTCCCCCCCCTTTTTATACTAAAGCAGCTTTTTCTTTTCACTGTTTGTTCTTTCATTTATTTATCCATGACATTCTGATTGATACGATAATGCAGAAATAGCCTAGTCAGGTGGCCACAAAACCATTTCTTCAAGGAGATCTTGGTGACAAAGCATGGGAAGTTTAGCTCCTGACAACAGAAAAGCTCCTGACAACAGAAAAGCTGTATTTGAGCAGGAACTGACTTGTAGTGCAAAGAATTTTAGCAGAAATCTTGTGAAACCAAAAAAAATGGAGGTTGGTTGTTGGGCATCACTAGGTGCTATAACGGAAGTGTTACTGATAGACCTGTGAAAAATCAGGCTAGGTTGAAATTAGAAACCATACTACATTTGAAGAATACATGTTGTCAGGACAAGACAAAAACTAAATTACTTAGAAGCCTCTTAGCAGAGATTTTCTGACCCTAATGCATATACTCAGTCAGTGCTGAAAAAAACGTCTTCTTTTAGTCATGTACTTAGCCATGCTAATGTAAGGAGAGTACACATCTAATACAGGAGTTGCTTTGAAGTTATATTATTGCTTGTTTATAAAATTCTGTGAGAAACTCTGAAGGGAGAAACTTTAGGAGAGCAAAGCATTTCTGTACACGAGGATGATTTGGAAACAGCCCGCTTCTGCTGCATGTCTATAAATACTCACTTGCAAAATATTTGAATGAAACAAAGTAACTTTTTTCACAGTAACAGTTGTTGCAGTGTTTAAGCAGCTTTTACCTTGAAGATTAACAATGTCACATTTTAAAATGTTCTCTTGCTAAAAGGGCCAGTTGGCCTGTTAGAGCATGGGCTACACATTGGAAATGAAGGGGATAAGAGCCAAAACTCTCTCCTTTGTGGCAGCTGTGGTGCAAAGAGGTGTTAAAATTGGATAGTCCCCCTTGAAAGCGATAACAGTATCAACCAGGATGGCTGTTGATTGCAGCACATTGCTTGTGAGTAGTAGGAGGTCCCTTCCAACTCCTAATATTCTGTGATTCTGTGATTCTTGCATCTTGGCATTACACTTGGAATTCATCAGAAGATTTCTTTGTATGAAGCAACCATTACCTTAGCTAATATGCTGGGGCTTGGAGCAGTACCTCTAGATCTAAGCTGCTACAAGAGTTGAACTCTCCTCTGTAGAGGAGACAATGTTCCAGGTAGAGCAACACAGGGAGAGAGATGGACTGTGGTAAGTGCTCCAGGGCTTGGTGAAACCCCTGACTAAAAGCCGTGTGATATTGGTATGGCCCTAGCAAGAAGGAAACTGGATTCTCCTTTCCCTCTCTCCCACTCCCAGCAAGACTTCCACCTGTCTGCTCACCTAGGAACAGATCTTCAAAAGGAGAGATCACACAGCAGTAAAAAAGATATTTAACTACTCTTTATATAATTTTATTTTAAGGAAAACTTGAAAAAATACACTCATAAGAACTTTAAGGAGGTTTCCTCTGAAGGATGGACCCCAGCTATCTGGTAACTCCTTGAACCTTCATAATCTTCCCCTTAGTAATCCCATTTATCTAAAGTATAAACACTTCTATCACAGAAAATATGGTAATGTCTGTTTATTTATAGGGCTCAACCTTCTTTCCTTGATACCCATGAGGATTTCCTTTTAGCTTCAACAGGAACAGGACTGTAGCCCTCAGGGGAATCATCTGTTCTCTCAGGTTTTGCAGAAGGTGTGCTGAAGGCTGCAGGAGAAAGTGGGTACTTCTATCTGCTGTTTGTCTTAGCTCATTTTTCCAACAGGTACATGTTTTTCTATGTCTGCAGGTGGCTTCCTTTGTGGAGGAAGGCCAAGACAGAGTTTCAGCTTCTCCTTCCATAGATCTCTAACCAGCTGCTGTTTAAATCAACTGTAATTCAAAGTTTCTGACTGAAGCCATGGATCGGGAAAGAGATTTGAAGGCACCAATTTACTGCTGTCAGCAACAACTCCACTACAACAGAGTAAAATCACTGAGTCCCACTGTTAAAATGACAGATTTTATTTGTATGGCATTATTTTTTTTATCTTACAAACTCAGCTGAGTTGCCTTCAACTTTCAAAACTGACAGAGAGAAACAGAATCTCCTTCATTTCTCTTGTCTGCAAAATAAGGCCTCTTCACAGTTAAGGGAAAAAAAAAATTAGCAAAAACCACAGACCACAGTTAGTAGCAATGAATTACTGACCCAGAAAATACTTTCAGAACTGACAGTAGTTTCTGTGTTAACAAGTACTTGTTATCAATTACATCCATCTAAACTATGATAATCTATGCTACATCTAACAATGATGTTTGTAATTGCAATTGTTTGTAAAATAGGTTTATCTGAATGCACATAAGTGGGTACAGGGAAAGCCATGAAACTGTGCTTAAACATAACCCTGCAAGCAGCCAGGTGTTTGATTATAAATTACAGTTTTAATAGTTCAACACAGACATGCAGGATATTTTTCCAATATAGAGAAGCCACCAGTAAGTGGACTCATTAAAGACATGGTTTGTTACCCATTAAGCAGTGATCACAGGATAATTTTCTACTGTGGCAGGAGAGTAACTAGAGTTTTACAGTTTTCTTAGATGAAAGACCATACTGCTTCTAAAAATTGTCTTATTTCTTCTTATTAGAGGTGAGAGCATTATTTCTGCCTTTCAGCTCATGACACAAAATTTGGAGACATTGAGTGTAATTATCCTTGTTGATAAGTGAGGTAAAAAGATATTCAGAGAAATGAAGCTACTCATACAAGGACAAATTGGCCAGATGGTTATCTCTCTTCTGATATCTAATGTAGCACGGTAAAGGGGATAAAATTTATCTTGTATAAATGATCCTACCTTTGGATATACAAAATCTGACAGCTGCTTGTAAATGTAGGTTGTACCCAGACTTATTAGATGTCTCACAATTACAAGAGATTGAGGGATCACTTAAGGAGATATAATTCCTAAAATATAGGACAACATTTTAGGTAAGTAAAACCTTTTACATTTCATTTTTTACAGACTCAGGTTCCAAACATATAATCATGCTGTCCTTGTTCCCTCCCTGTTTTATCTGTTTTACAATCTAAAGTGTCTGTTGAAGATGTTTATCAGTACTTGTATGATTCTCATAGAGTAAGAGAAAAGAAAGGTGTGAAAAAAAAAGGGTTGAGAAAAATTTCCAGAGGTCATATTTCTGTCCTGAGGAAGGATCAGCTATTTCTAAACCATTCCTGATGTAATTATAAAACATCCCTGACTCTGTTTCTACAGGCGTTTACAGAGAAGTATGGCATAACCTGTTTCTAACTGTCTATGCTGTTACAGAAGATGCCTTTGTGTCTAACATAGATGAACTAGCTGGCAATTAAAGCCTATTATTTTTTGCTCTATTCACAGTAGACATTACTATCTCCCCTTTTGCAACAGTCTTTTGCATATTTGAAGGGTATTATCATGTCTCCCCACAGTCTTTCTTCTCTTTTAGAATAAACAAATACTGTTCTTTCCTCATAGGTCATGTTCTCTAGACCTCTGACCTGTTTGTAGCTCTCATCCACAATCTCTCCACTCAATCTACATTTCTCCTGGGAAAAGGCTAAGGAGTTGTCTGCAGCCCTTGAAATAAAAGAATATTTCCCTCTGCCTCAGATATGAAACTGCTGTTTGGAAATGTCAATAAGTTTGGGGTTTTTTTTTTCTGTTTTGTGTACATTCTATGATCAGTTTTAACCACAGAGTCAAGGAATCAGAGAATCATGGAATGGTGGGGGTTGGAAGGGACCTCTGGAGATCATCTGGATCATCTCTGCTAAAGCAGGTTCACCTAGTGCAAGTTGAAGAGGATCATATCCAGGTGGGTTTTGAATATCTCCAGAGAAGGAGACTACACAACCTTTCTGAGCAGCCTGTTCCAGTGCTCTGTCACCCTCACAGTAAAGATCCCCTCTCAGTCTTCTCCGGACTAAACAGACCCAGGTCTTTCAGCCTTTCTTCATAAGAGACATGCTCCAGTCCCCTCATCATCTTCATAGCAATCCTCTGGACTCAGTAGTTCCTTGTCCTTCTTTAACCAGGGAGCACAGACCTGGACACTACCCCAGATGTGGCCTCACTAGGGCAGAGTAGAGGGGGAGGAAAATCTCCAACTGAGATTGGACTGACCAACAATAACCAGTCTGAAAACCTGCAGCATACCATTAGTTGCCCAACTATTTTTACTGAAGCATAGTATTTTGTGACTTACATAAACCTATTTGTCAGGAACATGTAAAATTTGAATCTTGGTTCTCAAAATAACTGAAACACCATCTTTATTAAAGCCCAGACAGACTCTTTTGAAATCCTACCTCATACATAACTACACAGTGTGACAGTAAATCTGTGATAACTGCACTCTGAGCTTTCCAATTAACACCAGCTCTTGCCTAACAAATGTATAGTCTAAGCTTTTTACTAATGTAGGTGGTGCAAACAGAAAAGGTCTTTCCCAGGCTAGTTTGTTACACACCTCTCCTTTTCTCAAAAGCTGTTATTTTGTCATATATGCCAGTAAGATTTGTTTGATTGTTCCCATTTTTTGAAACAGGCCATTTGTTTCCTCTTTTCCATCATCTGGAACCTCACCAAGCCATAAATTGTTCCCTGAGTCTCCCAGGATTATTTCACTTCCACCCATCCCAATTCAGACATGTAGTCCATGTAAACAGCCTCTTCTTTTCCTGATCCAGGCTGACCTTTTCCACCTTTGTCATCTTAACTATACCAGCTTTCTTAACCTGTCAGTCTTCTTAACATAGACATAACATGCGTCGGCCTTCATTGTGGTCACTGCTGTTAGTTTTCACTTCTGACACTCTTCTTACCAAAAAATGTGATTACAGAAGTTTCCTATTTTTGCTTTGCATTTCTTGTGCTTAATACAGTTACCACATGCTTGAACTATGTATTGAAATACATTATCTGCTTTTTTTACATACATTTCATTTATGTATTCATTTTATCCTGAGCTTCAGGTAGAAAGATGGTCTTCTGCTATGCTTCCCATATTTTCTATGTGATTTGTAGTTTGCACTTCCATTCTTAATTTTGTTGAGAAACCACCAACCCCTCACTCATCTCTAGAAGTCTTGGGATATAAATTTATACTTTGGGTAAAGTGGTAGGAAGACTATTTGCTTTCCTATTCTCTCCCTCTACCTTTCCCCAGCCCAGACTCTTCCTAGTCCTGAGCCTCTTTTGCACCTCTCGTCCTCCAGTAGCAGCTGGCAAGTCTTGCAGGTACCTACTCTAATTCTTGCACAGCTGTTGTTACTCAGTCCTTGCTTTAGCTCTGCAATCAGTCTTGTTCACCTGCACAGACTGATTCTGAAGCAATAGGAACAAAGAGTAATTCAGGTGGCAAAGGAGGGTTATGGAAGTCTCTAATCCCATCCATTGTTCAGAGCAGAGCACACATCAGTCAGATCAGTCTGTTTAGGGCCTTGCCTAGTGTCAGAAAGTCTGAAGGGATGGAGTGTCTGCAGCTTCTGTGGGCAGTTAGTTCCAGTGCTGAACCACTCTAACTGTGAAACACTTTTTCCTTATATCTGGCTGGAATTTCCCTTGCTGCCACATGTGATCATGGCTTCTTGCCCATGTGCTAACAGAAATGAGATTCAAGGAATAGAAATAAAAAAGAATCCAGATTGCTGGAAAGCAGTGAGGTATATCACCTTTTCCTTCTATGAATTTATCTGTTATTATAAGAATGTTCCTCTTTTTCTCTCTGGACAAGTTTGAACACCAAATATTGATTATAAAGACTGCTTTTGTTAAATGAGAGACTCTGGACTTTAGAAAGGAGACAGCATGGCATCATGTCAGAACTAATGTTCAGTTAAGAGAGTAGCCATGTTTTCTGTTGAGTGTCAGTGTATTAAGAGATAACTATCACCTGGCAAGATGATGAAGGCGAAGCTCAGTGACACCTCTTAGGCACACTATCCCTCTTGTCCCTCCAGTGAAGGATAAGAATTACCTGCCAGTGAACTGATTTGTGATTTTCACTTAATTTACTAGATAGTAGGTTAAAATACCATATACAAATATAAATTACAAATTATGGGTAAATCTCAGAGACAAATAATATGCAGTCATGTTTTTCAGCAAACAGAGCAAGCACTGGTTAGTTGTAGAATGGTATTGATGGGCTTTTGTAAGAAAACCTTTCTGTGGGGAGTCTCCTGCTGGCTGAAAATTACTGCAGACATAAATCAGGACATTTCATGGGTCCTTGTGCTTTTCTGTAGCTGTTTAGTCCTGTTGCCTAATAACTTAGACTCTACAACTCCATACATGGCAGAACAAATGTATGCATGTATGCAAGTATAGATAGCCACTGTCAGATGGTACCCACTTACAGCTCATGAGCAGATTAAATGCAATTTCTATGCAATAGGAAGTGCTTAAGCACTAGGAAGCAGTGGTCCCTCAGGGTCTGTCATATTATAAATACCATTGCTCTAAAGACAAACAAACAAACAAATAAAGCAAATAAGGGCAACTAAAATCCAGTTCACAATGTTGTCCTGGTTCCTACTGAGCCCAACCCTGTCCTAACAGCATAATATCCACGAGTACTGTTACCAAATATCATCATTATCAGTGCTTGCCTTTTTGACTTTTCAGGGTGCACACTGTGTCTTGGAGCTCTTAGCCATGAGATATTGGTGTGCAGCACATACTGTCAGGAATTTGTATCTAGTGTAAATCCTTAGTGATGTTTTTGCAGGTATTGCATAGGATGCACTGGGTTTCAAGAAAGTAACTGCAAGGGTAAAATGGTCATGGAACTTCCTTTACATAATATCATCCAAGCTGCTATATAATTCAAGCTTTGGGAAAGTGGGATTTCTGAGTATTTATATGATGCTATCAGGGTACTGAATGATAACAAATAGCTAAATTTTGGCATAAGAAATTATATTCTGATTCAAATGTGTATAAAAAGCAATATTTCAATGACATATTTTTTGAAAAATTGCTGAAACTTACTGTTTCAGTAAGGTCACAGCACATGATTTTGATTTTACTGCTATTTTTGATTATTCCAAGTGCTCATCTGTGTCGCTTCCATGGAAAATTCAACAATGAAAACACTTTATGTCATATTTTCTGATGAAAGTATGTTAAAAACACATATAGCCGAATTCAGTTGAATTTGAAAGTGAAATAAAATAAGAGTACTTGGAGTTGTTTACTCTTTCCATGATCTTCTTTTTAAACTTACAACAAAGTCTTGGAAGAAGAATAAATAGGCTGAATTATAGTTGTATCATCTGTGATCCATCACAGGTAAATAGCTATCTAGAGAAATAATTAATCAAAAGTTTTTATGTTATACCAAAACCTGTTGTTATGATGCAGAAATAATGGCAGTTTAAACTGCTTCCAGTCTATAGAGCAGATATTTCAGCATACATTTACTGGATAAAGATATGTATAAGGAATATATAAAACCTGTAAGATTTATGATCTTCCCAAACAAAATGTTAGATGTTAAAGTGTCTACCTGATGTAATAAAAAACAATCCCAGTCTACCCAGTGATTTTTTGTTAAGCATATTTGATATGAAACCAGACTAACAAATTACCAGCAAATTTCTGAGCCCTGTTGCCCAGACCTCTGATCTCTAACTGAAGACAGGGGTGTTCAAAAGTGTGTGTGGACATGCACATCTGTATGCGCAAATGGTTCTTGTGGAAGTGTAGCACTTTGTTTGGCATTAATCTCAAAACAAGGATATCTGTTTGATTTCTAGAAACCTGGTTACTGAGCCTTTCAACTTGCTTTCTATTTCAAACAACATGTCAGATGTTGCTCCTGTCCTTATGGAAATGGAAGAGAGCTCTTTAGCTACTTTGGAAAAGTGAGTGTGTGTTCTTTTCTCATAAGTTGCATTTTCAGCACTGGCCATTACTCACTTTGTCCAAACATGCTGAAAAAGAGGTCTCAGTGTGTAGATCTGTTCTTTATACTCAAGTGTCACTGAATGACTTCCATCTTCTGTGGCATTAATTCATCCCAAAGCATTTCAGCTTGTACTGGCCAAGATCAGAATAACTACAATATTGCTACTTCTGCCTCCATCTGTGTTGCTCCCACAGAGTTTCTGAGGAATTGAGATTGCTGCTAGATGATGTAATTCTCAAAGGATGGTGGATATGGAAATCACTCCTTGCACTTTCACAACTACACGGAAATGCAGATTATTTACATGAAAAACTGGAATAAAGTTTCTGGTTTAGTTAGGAGTATC
>NW_010156903.1:24943-27119 GCF_000695765.1 Mesitornis unicolor
TTGTCTTATTATTAACACAGTCATTTACTTGTAAAAGTCTGTCTTAGGAGATACTCTAAGGAGGAAAAATAATTTTAAAAAAAGTTAAAGTCTTTGGAGGGATGGAGGAGCTGTGACAGGTCTTAAGGAGGAAAAAAAAAGGATACTGGCTAGAAGAAACAAACAAAAAGCAAGCTGCAAAGTTCAGGAAGGGTTAAAAGAAGGTAAAGACTACTTCAGAAAATGTAGTTTGTGTAGAGAGGGGAATCATGGAGAAGATCTGCTTTGGCCAAAGATAAATGCAGGAAAGAAGGAAATGAAATGCTAAAAGCTTTGCCAAAATGTTGCTCAACTTCTTGTAATTTGGTGACTTGACTTGCAAAATATCAGATCAGTTGAATATTTTTTTTTCCTCCAAGAACTGTCTAAAGGAACCACAGTAAAAAGCAATGAATAGAGCTTAAGTCTAGAATTTGGATACAAATCAGGATGTGGTGAGGTCTGTTTATCAGAGTCTCAGATGTCTGATGTTCTCCTATTACAGTAAGGATATACTTCAAGTAGCTACCATGTAAAGATTGTGTAATGACTTGTATAAAGTGACTTTGGTAATCTCCATCCCATTCCTGTTAGGCCTTTGTCAAAAACTTCCTTTGTCCCATTTGCCACTTAGTGTAATCAGCTTAGGGTTACAATTCTGATGTCAATCCAGCCTCCTCTACTGTCAAATGTGGGTAAGCAGCTTTTGAGAAGAGTGTTACCTGAGGCATAGATTGGCATCTCCTTATTTTTCATGAATATATTGAAGGAGATGTAAGGAAGAAGCGAGCGAGATTCCTGTTGGGGAAAGGTATCAGAGAAAGTAAAAGTGATATGATGAAGCCAGGTATAAAGTCTTCTTCTTACTCTGAGCTTCCCTATAAAGCAAGGAAGATAGGCAACTTCAGAAGCTTTTCTGTGGTTTACCATGTCTGTCCTTTTTGATCGAGATAATACTGGAATCAGGCACGCTAACTAAAACTAAATCTTTTCAGAGATTTGTGAGTTTTATTGAGAATAGTTCCTTTCTGACTGAACACCAAGGCTGCTATTTTCGCCTAATTAACAGCATTGTTAAGAGAGGTATATTTACAGTTGTCATAAAATGATTCCTGCATCTTCACGAGAAAGCCTCAAGAAAAAGCTTCTAAAAGCAAGTTCAAAGAAAGGTGAATAAACTTGTTGAGTGACTTAAAATACTAGAGAAAATAAAGGAAGAAACAGAACTTCAAAGTTCAACTTTGAACTTTGTTGCTGCTCGACTTAAAAGACCATTGTTTCTATGGCAGACAAAAAAGACAGTATTGACCTTGAGTTCATATGAGAATAGCTTTACATGGGGAGCTCAACAAATTCTGTTGCAAAATTTCTGTCTAGATATTTATAATTCTGTGAGATCTGTAGTGTCTTAGAACTTCATCATGCTAATGAATTTATCTCCACAAATCCAAATGCACTTTGGCAATAAGATTTAGTATTATTCCTGTTTTACAGATATCACAGATTATGTGATCAAGCCAAACCCACACAGCGTATCTGGAAGCGATCAAGAAGCATGATCTGGGAGCTTTGCTGTCAGACCTGAGTGCTTTGACATAAATCAATCATTCTACTCTTCCACAGTGCAAAAAGTTCACTTCTAAGACAATGTAAGAAAGTACCCTTGAAAAACACAGGAATTTGTCATGAAAGCTATAGAGTGGGCACTGAAATGCAAGCAAATGCAGAGTGAGACACCATATCCGATATGCATTGAGTTCTCTGAATGAAAGGCTGATTCACACCAAATCTACATCTGCCAGCTACTCTGTATAAAAGCAGACTGCAGTTTTATTAGTTTATAAACCAACAGCTTATTTTTAGAGCCTGTCAACAGTCAGTCAGAATAGCAACAAATATGACCAAATGTGGTATGGTTAGTAAAAGTTATTATTTGGAGTCCAGCTGTTTCTCAATGGTTTGCTTCATGTTATTGTTTCAGAAGGAACAGAAGGACCCTAGTGCTTGACTTACAAGTCTTGTGCTTGACAAAATCCCAGGGCAAGGGGAACACCACCTTCCTTCTAGGGAACAGCTGAAGTCTGTGCAGCTCAGTCTATAACATAGTTCATGACTTCCACTTTCTAATGAAAAAAGTATTTAAAAATGGGGATTGGGG
>NW_010156904.1:0-5139 GCF_000695765.1 Mesitornis unicolor
CGGGCTGAGAAACTTCGGCGGGAAGTCAGAGCCACTTTCATGGGAGCTTGGGCGCAGGAGAGGCATTTGTTGTGGTTTATACACAGTTTTTTTAAATTTCGGGACAAGTTGTGAAAGGGATACAGGTTTTTGGAAAGGCACACTGTTTCCCTATGTGTCCTGATTGAAAAACGGAAAGAGTTTAGTTTGGGCTGCTGGCGGTAAAGCTCTTTCTTTTCACAGCATCTCATTTTGAATTTTCCTAGAAAATTATGTAGAAAGTATCATGAAGTGGTGTAGCAGGTAGCTCTTGATACCAGAGGAGCTGCAAACTGAATTGTATTTGTAAGTAGTGGTGCTAGCAGCTCTTGTAACACGATTTGTTATGAAAGAACACACTCGGAGTCGAGGTGCTGTCACAATAGTCACGATGGACACCTAGATCCAGAGGTATGTTCTGGGACAGAGTGCACCCATCCTTCCCTCGCTGGAAGCTGAGGATGCGTGTTAGCCAAGGACTGCTGATGGCCGATCTCTGAGAGTTTGCTTTGCACTTTGAAATAGTTTCTACATGTCCGGTCATAAGTATGCTTGCTTTCATGATTCTGGTTTGCAAACAATATGTAGTTACATTGTTGGAGTTAACTTTTAAAGGCAAGCTAATAAGCCTGCTGTCTTGTTTTAAAATTTACAGTTGTCATCAACTGATACTCTGAGTATTTGGGGAGCTACATGTACAATGAGAAGAGAAAAAGTTTTAATAGGCTGGTTTTGCCTCTCATGTCTGTGAAAACAGCTGCTGATATGTATTTTAGCACCCTTTAAGCATTTTAGTTTCAATTAGCTTTTTTTTTTTAATCAGAAGGAAATAAGTGTTTTTGACTTGGCTTTTGCCATTTTAAAATTCTCTTGTCTTGCTTTGACTCCCCTTAGTAAATATCTGCTCTTTCTTAGTCCATGTTCAACTCAGCCTGCATGCAAGATGCAAGGTGTTTGCACTCTTGTGTGGTTTAGTGCCATACTATAGTATCACTTGTGCTTTTCTTATCTTTAGAGACTCTTAGCAGCAACTAAATCTCTATTTTAAGAGTTACTAGCCTGGCATTGCCCTATTCTCAGAATGGTGGTTTCAATTTTTGTTGCCGATTGAAAGATCTCATTATCCAGGGCATACTGTGTACATACCTGCAAGTTACAAAGTTAAGAGTCAAGAGTTTGTGTGTTTTAGCACTGTTTGAATTTAGTGACCCTGTTTTCAAAGGGAGTAAGGTGAAACTGACAAGTAGGGCCTGACTGCCCTTGCTAACAAGTTTGAACACCTGTATGCTCCCTGACTTTTGATGTCTGTATAGCAGTCCTTCACAAGATCCTGGACTTTCCTCAAGTATTTGTATATTTGCCTCCCTAAAACAGATAAGATACGCAGAGTATTTGATGAACAATGAGGGAAAGCCGTTTTTAGAATAAGATAAAACTAATTGCAAATCAGTGTGTGTTAAGTTTTGCCAAGTGTATTTGGAATTTTACCTAAAGAGGATCTGTTTTTAAAATAAAACTTGAGAACAGCTTTGCATTTTCAAGTGGCACAAAGGTGCTACATCTCATACTATGTTTTGTTTGTATTTGTTTGAACTAATTAAAGAACTTTGCCATAGATTACAGGATAAACATTCTTCAGTTGTGTTTATTCAAATGAAAAGGAAAATGTGATTCAGAAAGTTTTAACTCTAGTTTCTAGCATAAGATCATGCAGACAAGGGACTGATGTGGGGTACATAGTAAGCCAAGTTGTTATAGTTAATGTGAAGTTTAGTAAGAATGATGCCAAGCTTTACATCAAAACTGAAATTTTTATATTGCAGTAATGTATTGTCTCAGCCTGCTTGATCTATCAAATATGGATATACATGTCTAAAGCACTTTATTGCTACTCACTGTTTTACATGGCACTATTTAGGAAGAGCCTGGTACTTATATATTGGGAAGGAATAGCTGCTGTTTGGTTTTACAGGTCATACTCAATTCTTAAGGTAAACATATTCCCCCTTTTTCTGGAAATCTACACTTTGTATAGAAATCCGACATATTTCAGTTTTTGTTTTTGTGCATTTATTTAAAAAAAAATTAAAAAAAAAAGTAAATGAGTGACATTAACCATAATGTAAACAAACTTGACTATAAATCACTAAGCCCATATAATTGAGAAAACTTAGTGCAAGAAGATTTTAATGTTAAGTATTTAACAGGTAGTTCTAAATAATAATTTTATTTCTGACTATTAAAAAGTATCTTGCATATAGCACCTCCTATTGTAATAAAACTTCAAACTGTGACATCTCTGTGAAGCATATAGGTAAGTTACACTATTTTAGATTATAGAGAAACTGAAGTGTAGAAACTTTTTGCTCAGTACAGCAATGAATATTGGAGTACCCAGTTCTCTGTCCTGAGAAATCACGTGAGATATCAGGAAAAGGAACATTGTTGGTAAAGAACATGGTTTCGCACAGTGTTTTCCTCTTGTCCTTTCTCTGGATTTCTTTAAGAACTAGCCCGCAAGATTGATTGGATTTTTTTTCAGACTCTGAGCTACTTCCCTTATTTATTTACCCTCGTATTTAGTATATAACAGTGTTTTTGCCAGTGTTAGTTTTCCTTATTTATATGAACATGTGCGAGACGTAAGGGGTAGCATAAGAATTTAGCTCTGTACCACACAAGAGCTTTTGCCCATGGTACAAAGGCTGCCATAGCAGAGAAAAAAAAAATCCAGGGAGGAACCAGTATTGTGTGTCCTGAATGCCTGAAGTAGGCCAGGGAGCGAATCTTATCTCCAATCCCTCTCTGTGCAGTGAGTTGTCATTCTGAACCCTCGATTCCGTCTGTGTGGAATCCCCTTACCGTCAGTAATGCTTGCGTAGGACTCGTGTTAACATATCTCAATCCAAGGGTATTTGTTTTGTTTAGATGCCCCTTGTGCTCTATTAGCAGTGGTCTGTGACTTGCCAGCTCACAGCTTTGAATGACTGAAAGTGGGATGATGCACGTGTATGAAAAAATACATCCTTCTAGTTCCCACTTAAAATTGTGTGAAGCAGCAGGCATGGAGTGCTCTCCACAATCACTGGATGAGCCCTGGCAAGTTGTGACAGTAAGTATAACTCCAAAAACTTTGAAGATGTGGTCTGGGTCTGCTCTGTAGGAAGCCAGCCATGGTGCTTAGCTGCTGAAGTTACACCAAAATGACTCTAATATCCGAATGATGTCCCACTTCCCAGCCATCCCTGTGATAAGCACATTTCCAAGTGCCTGGGGGGATTGCACGTGAAGTAACTGGTAGATAGATGTGTGGTGCACCCATAGGTGTAGTTCATAAATAAATCTGATTTCGAAAGGTACAGAAAAGTACTGTCAATTGTCATTATGTTGTTATGACTCTGACAGTACTTGGTGTTTTCTTTAATTGCCAGCTTCTGGAATTGAGTACTAACAAAAGAATCCCAGCTGCTTCTTAAAAGCATAGTTTGTCATCCTTGTACTCTTCTAGAAACCCCATAAAGTCTCAAAAGGCACCAAAACTAGAAAAGAAATAGGAAGCACCTTAAATTTGAAAAAATCTACTAAAATGTCTCATTTTTGGAGACCTATTTCTCATTTTCTGTACCATGTACTGTTAATATTGCCTCATGTCAGGGGACTGAGGCTCTATTGTTGTATTTCTCTGCATGATGCTTACTTGAACAGAAATAAATTCATTTTAAGAAATAGTTTGCCAAGTTGGGTCAGTAAAGATAGGCATCTAATTATGCCTTAGGATCCCAATTTTAACTGTTCTTATTTCTAGAGATGCTAACACACATCAGTTTCTGCTAAACAGAATTGTGAGTAGTATCTGTTGAAAAACATATTTTTAAGGTGGGCACTAGCTTGATTGTGATTTCTGACTTGTCTGAAATTACACTTATACACACTTGCACAAGCAAGTGATATTTTTAAAATTTCTAGGTTGCAGACTAGTGAGTTTTAATTTTTTTAATGATTTGGTCTTTTTTTGATGAATAATACTCTCTTTCTGCCAAACAAGATTAAAGCAAAGATTAATAGATTTTAAGTTCCCTGGGAGAAGAACTGTCTTCTTTTAGTGTGGTTTGGCTGTATCTAGTTTAAGTCCCTGATTCTGGATCAGAGAGTTACTCTGTGATAGACAATAAATAAATGAAGAATGCCAGTATTAAAGATAAAGCAACATCTTTCTGCTAGACAGGATTAATTGTAGATTAGTCAAACACGGAGGAATACTTATAATGAAACTGATATGCAAAAGCTTATTTTCACTTCTGTAATCATGATTTTGCAAACATCTCTAATGCATTGGTTTTGTGTGTCTGAGTGTCTGAATTTAGACTTGGAAAAAGTTTCAATTCATGTTGCTTTTGTTTCAGTTCTAAGTGCACTGCAGATCAGTGTTTTTGTAGGATTACTGGTAAGAAACAAGAGTTTGGAAATGGTCATTCATTGGGTCATTCAGTCTTTCCCACTACAAACTTAGGTGGATGCCTTTTCTCCAGGAAGCTTTTTTAACTATCAAAGCTAAGAAGATATAAGTTTCATTTAGTTTGACTATGTTAGCTATGAAACTGCATTTTTAAGTATAAACTATCTTGCAGTTACCCGACTTGTATACCAGTATATGCAAATGCACACATATTAAAGAAGTCTACTGACTAGTGCTAGTTAACATTAAAAAAGAAAAACCCTTCTGAGATTTTTGAGTGCTTTGAGGATGCTCAAAGCATCAATGTTATCAACCAACTAACTTCCAAAGACTACGCTGCTGCGCTCAGCGCAAATGTTAATGGGACTTTGGTTCATGTTTATGGTTCTGTACTTGTCACCCATTACATATACTCAAACAATAATCTTAATGATACTTTATTTTTAAAAATTGACTACTTATGAACATTTAATGTAAACTGCAATTACACTTGAAGGAAATAATGACAGCTTGAAATCTGTTCAGGTTTTGGTTTGTGGGTTTTTTTGCGTTCCTTGCCAGTTGAAGCTGTTTTACAATCGCGTTTTCCTGTTGCTAAAAAGTATTTTTCCATTCCTCCTTTACAGTGCTAAAAGGCTCACACAGGCAACAGGGAGCTGACTAAC
>NW_010156904.1:5170-21165 GCF_000695765.1 Mesitornis unicolor
AGAGAGAGGTTAAACTAATTACTTAGTTCAGATAATAGACCGTGTATAAATTCCCTAACATGCTTCAGACAGAAGCGTTGTGCTAAGCCACTGCCGCATTTTCCTGGGGCAGTGGAGAGCCCCGGTGCTTGCACTCCTGTCTGGCCCTCACTGGGGCGAGATGGGGGTGCCAGGCAGTGTCTCCAGCCTCTTGTCAGCTCTTCACAGGCACCGGCCACTGGATGGAGAAGCAGCATCGTGTTCCTGCAGACCGATAGCAGCTCTCTGGGTTTCCCTGTGCCCAGAATTTATGGAGCTGATGACAGGCTACAGTTCCTGATATAGTTCATTCATCTGTTTTATCTTTGTCTTATTCTGTGGGAAAGCCTAAGTGCTGTGGTGATCGGTAATTCTGTAGGAGCCTGGATGGGCTGAGTCTAGCACTAAACATAGCTCATGCCACTGACTCACTCTCTTATTAACAAACTAGTTTTTGGTGTTGTCTTTTTTGAATTCTTGCTGCCAACTTTATGGACAGGTTTGTTGCACAGTTAGGAGCTTGTATTCAGAAATTACATTTCATATGTAGGAGCATAATTTCTTTTTTGCAGTACTTTTTCTGAATGTGGGAGCTCGGCCAGAATAAAATTGTATCCTCTTCTTTCATAGCCACTGATTAGAATGACCTGTTTCCAATTAAGGGAAAGGGACAGGATAATGTTGTCACATCCATTTAAGAGGATTTAAACATCAGTCGTTCTTTTGAGTTGCAGCTATTGCAAATGAAAAATAAGAGCTAACATTTAGAAATGAAAATGTCTAGACATTTTAAACATGTTGTTGTCACGACTAAACTATTGCAGAGCAGGCAACATCTCTGTTTTGCTTTTCAGATTTGAAGAGCTTGGATATCCAGACAAAAAACTTGTTGGGGTTTGTTGTGTGACAGTCCTCTTATAGAATGTCTGGCAATGCTGTTGTACTTGGCTGGCTGACATGATAGTTTAATTGGTTCTTATGTTCCCAGATATTCCTATATCTGTTGTACTTTATAACAAGAAGGAGGAGGACTGTGAAGGTGAGGAAGGAAGGCTGCCTTTGCAGTCATACTCCTCCCCTTCCATGCACTGAAGCCAGCCCAAAAGGATTTTAAAATCTGGGCTGAAGTGCAGTTCCCTGTGCACAACCTTACTTGTTCCCATGTAAGACTACTTGTGCTTCTGGAGAACAGCAGACTTACCCTCAGATAACTGCAGTGATGGGTGAGGTTTATGTGTATATATGTTTATAATTATAACAAGGAGATGATACTTTGCTGGCTCTATTGTGCAAGGACTTGCTGCAGCAATGTAAAGGGTGAAACTTGCTGTTGTGCAGATGGCTTGCACCAACGCCTCCCTATCGTTTGTGAACACTTCCATCTTCTCAGAAACAAGTGGATGGAGTCATGGTGGCTAAATCTTTTCTGTGCAAACATGTGGTGCTTCCATAGGAGCTGTTGGGTTGGTGTCAAATGAGAAATCATGAAATGCTCTGTTTTTCTGTGAGGATACTAAGTGGGGCTTTGGGATACTAGTGAGGCCTATCTCTTTGGATAGAGCTGTAGGTCTGTTGCTAAGAAAGAAACAAATGAAGCTTAAGGTGTGAGTAATGAGCAGCCCCTTCTCATTGTGTGGGTTCACAATAGCAGAGGTTAGCATCCCTGTGCCATGATGAGCAGACATTTGAGATTTGGAAACATCTTAATTGGGTGGTGGGGTGAGCCCCTTCTGCTGTTTATCAGGGCTTTTCTCAAACGAAAGTACGCCAAACAGCTATCCTGATCTATACCAGGGGAAAGGAGCCTAGAGTTGACCCAAGGGTTTGATACAGAGAACACTGGCATTTCAAGGCTCTGAAACAAGCTAGGAACCCATAATCTCATAGATTCAGCCTGTACTTTAAATTTTAGGAAAAACAAACTGATTTCTGCATCTTTCATTTTCTGCCTCTTAAGAAGTCTCAGACATGAGAACTACATAAAAGGAATGATGCCTCTCTGTGGGTTGCTATGATTTAACACTTTTCAGCTTTTTAGCTGCTTCTAGGGTTGCATATCTTTCCAGTCACTAATAACTTGATATTTTTTCCATAAATATAGCAAATGGTCCATACCAGCATACAGACAGCCCTTTTTCTAGCCTCTTTAGTTATAGGAAATGTCACAGTATGAAAGATTCTTTCCTTTTAGTGTAATAGCACAGAATAATATAGACAAAATGTTATGCAGTAAAAAACTAGGACTTGATGTGGGAAGATTGCCTTTGACCACTGTGATAGAGGATTTGTAAATTATGACATTTTTCCATGTCAATATTTCAGCCGAAATATTTAAAGTTATAATGCAAACATTGATGTACCTTTTCTTGGAATTTACAAAAAATACTAGTTTTTTGGGTTTTGTTTTTGGTTGGTTTTTTTTGAAGGGTTTTACTTAGAAATTACTTCATGGACAGGAATACTTCATAACATATTGCTTAATAATAAAGGTGGAATTCGTGGTCACTGAAAGGCATGATAAGTATCTACATACTTGTGGCTCCTTGTGACAGTATTTAGAGACAAGAACACTTGCATTATATTCATAGTAGCATGCTCCTGTAATCAAAGTTAGACTGTAAGATACAAAGCATCACGGACAACAGTGACCAATTTTTTCTATTTTTTTTTTCTTTTTAAAAAAGTGTTTTCAATAAGAAGCAGGTTCATAGAAAGTTTTTAGTACAATGAGTGTCATGCTTGGTAAAAAGTCACTTCAGCCTCTGCCTCATAAAGAAACTGCATTAAGAAACTGTTTTCTTGTCTCAGGTATGTTAGTAGGGGTTTTGATATCATTTGCCAAAACTTCTCATGTTTAGGAGACTCATCATATAATTAAGCGTATTATGGATAGATACATCCTGTTCTGATTTGTTTGTTGTCTTCTTGTGTTTTTTTTAATGAAGCGTATCTCAGTAGAAATTGATCCCAGTTCTAGTTACAGCCAGTCTCCCATGTAGCTGCAAAACTGAATGTAGGCAAACTAAGGCATAGTGGAAAGTGATGCTACTTATCCTGCCCCGAAAGCATGTGAGCAAGGCAGTGGCCAGCACCTGCCTGTTGAGCTGGGGTTCACTCCCGAGCAGTTCAGCTGCAGCTTCTGAGGTGCCTGGTGGCAGAGTCCTGCTGCGGTGGGGACTGCTGCTTCCTCAGAATCCCCATCCACAAAGAGGTACAGCTGTGCTGGGGGAAATTCTGCCTGTCCCTGGCTCTGCTTGCCGGCTCCGAGTGTGGAAGTGCACAGGCAATGGTATCATCTGCTGTAAATCACAAGCACGGGAACAACACTGAATCAAGCTGATGTGCACAGCCTGTGTACAAGATTATCTACAAATAAAATTTAAACAGCTTGCTACTTCTGCTAATTAAGTTGTAACCCACTAATGTATGATCAGCTAATGAAACTTAGCTGACTGAATACTTCTGTAAGATTCTTTAGCAAGACAATATTTAACTAAACCCTCTGTTTATAATTGCTACAGCAAAGGTTTCTGCTTTATGCATTTTTTTTTAATTGATTTTATTTGGGAAGGGAAAGCAAGACAACAAAGGGAAGCTAAAAACCAGAAGCAGACCTTCTAGTTAAATTTGATTGATTTTCATCTTTTTTTATAGATAAGAAATATCAGAATTGCAATTAAGGATACTTCCATACTTTTGCAAAACTACGTATGTAGCTTATGGAACTGTTAAACCAGACCAGCATATAAAACACATAACATCAATATCTAAGTTAGCTTTCCACCTGTGAAGTGACTCAGATCCTTGAGGTCCCTTTTTTCCCCCCTCCTACTTGTACCACGAATTATGTTTAAAAAGAAGAATTCCTGCACTGTACTGCAGTTGCATACTAGCACATCACTGGATTTACAGATGAAGTATTTCTGCTTTACAGTTAGGGGCACTGAGATGGAGCAGTTAAGGTGCATCTGTGGCAGGAACGTACCTCAGAGCATCTTGCTGCTGCTTTCGTGTGTTCAGCTGTGTTCTGCGGTTTGTGTCTGCATGGCACAGCTCGGTGGCAGGACTCCCTGGTTCCTCACTGTGTGTGTTCGTTCATATGCAAGTTAGGGTTTCAGCAAGAAAGATCACTCATTAGTAGGTTTCCACTCTTATCAACACTAGATGTTGGCAAAATGTTAATGAGACAGCATTTACTTTAATGTGCACTAGTCCTGGCTGGTTTTCAAGCTCTGCCATTATTCTCCCTCACTAATTTAATGTGTGTTAATGGTAGTTTTTGCTTGCCTGTGTTCATAAGCACCATATACTAACAAGTGGTATTCTCTTTTTGCCTAAAGTTTGTCTTCATGAATAAATCCACAAGCAGGTTTTTCAAATTCACATAAAGAAAACAAAACAAAGCCAGTGATCATTTTATTCTGGAATAAAAAGCTGAACTTTACAGGAAATGTATATTGTTAACTGCAGCCTTGTAACTATGTTAGTCATATTCCCCACATATGTAAGGCCGGGAGTCTTGTTTGGTGGATAGAAAGATGTGTGGGTTTTGACTGATTAGTTTACATGATTGAAAGGACCTGTTCAAGTAGGTGTTAATTACTTAAACCAGGCTATCTGGTCTTGGATAAGATTGGCTTGTAATTGTAAGATTGGCCTTAATGCAGTACTTTTATCCAGAATTACAGAAAACCGCACACTGCCAGCTGAGCTACTGATGTTTTCAGAAACTTGATTTTTGCGATTCAAAATGAGCAGTTGTGACAGAGACGTCTTTTCTAATGGCCAAGAGAAAAAATACTAATAATACTGATATTTAAATTACTATAAACCAAATTTTAAGAGGAGGACTACCAAGTGGATAGGTAAAATTTTATCATGAAATACTCTTCTCTTGTATACTGATGCCAGTCAGTAGATTCAGGAAGGCAGTACTGCACGAGTTGGTACTGAAAAAGTTATTTTAACAGCAAGGACTAGAATTAAAGGTGCTGTATGGTTTTTTTTCTTACTCTTTCTCAAGGTGTTGGTGTATATTACACATTGTAAAATGTAAACTGAATAGTAGCTTCCCCTGAAGGTTTCCTATATGTAGAAACAATGATTTTCATAATAATCACCCATTGGAGTGTCAACAGGTGGTCTAAACTAAGTAATTTTTGCTAAGAAAGTATATGATTTATGTGTACTCACTCACACAAGGCAGCAGTTGTTAGTTTTCAGAGCTGATGTGAAGAAAGAAATTATAGACACTCAAGGTGACATTTTAGCTGTGGTCTTTAGCAGGATTTTTACAGACTTCATCCTTAAGGCACTGGAGTAGTAGTGCAACTCCAGCAAGAAAGAAGGGTAAGCAGGAGGCTTAATAGAGGTTAGTGTAAGCACAAAGGAAATCTCAAGATAGTGCTTTTTCATTAATAGAGCAAGGAAGAGTTTGAAGAGCAGAAAAAATTGAAAAGTAGGCTGCTGAGTAGATGTTGTGGACTTGAGCATCTTTGAGCATGTTTTAGTGAAAAATGTGCAAGATGGACTAGAAAATAGACTTTTTGTGCATGTGGTCTTTTGAGCAGTTAACGTATTTTCTGTGCTTTAAAATTACAAAGCTTTATTGGGGCTGTGATAAGTAATGACAAATACAAGGAACATTTGAATTTTTACTTATTTTAAAGATTTGGCAACTTTTTTTTCTAAGAAAAAGGTTTTGCTCTGCTGTGTGCTTTTGCAAATCATTTTGAGGGATAATGACTGGGCTTTAAGCTTTTTAAATGCTGGGTTTGCAGGTGCTTGGAGTTCTTTAGTATGTCAGCAGTGTTGTAGGTCATTGGCTGTTGTTGGTAAGCTTTATTGCCAAAAACGTTGCATCGGTGACTTTGTTTTCTATTCTATGGTGGGTAAGACCTGATAAGTAAGAAGTGATGTCTGGGCAGTATGAGAGTTACCATACCTTTGGTTTTGACCATGTTTTTCCTGTTCACAAAGGTCCCTCCTCTACCAAGTACACATGAAACAAACAAAACGTTTTCAGTTTAGTAGCTGAAATGAAAGAAACAAGCTATAAAATAATAGAATTATATTTGGAAAGCTAAAGATGAGCGGGTTCGTAGAGAAGTTTTTTACTGTACTCTTGTTATCTGAATTAAAATGCTCACCTCTGATGCTCAATAGCAGCATCTCAGAAGCAGTGGGACAGATAGGGTACTTGAGACCTTGCGAAATGCAGCATTTGTTTTGCTTTCTAAACATGTAGCTCCCTGGGATTCTCCCTTCTTAGCCTTAGCTCGCCCGTGTTCAGCCTTTGCTGCCACGGAAAACTAATGTTGAAAGGACATCAGGCAAATTCGGATGCATTATTTGCATGCCATGTAAGGTCTCGGAGCAGCTCTTGTGCAGGGAGTAGGCTCGGATTCCTCAGCATCCTCATCCTCTGCTGCATGCTGATCACCTCCGCAGCAGCGGCTGGCTCCTGCCGCTGCCTGCTCGCCGGGGGCTCCCCCCTGCCGCTGCTGCTGCTGCGAATGCACGCTGTGCTGATGCAGGCACGATAATAGGAAGCACCTAGGCCTGTCATAAACAGGTCCAGAAAAAAAGTGCAAGCCTGACGTATGGTGTGGCCATAGCAACGAGCAGAGATGAGGGTGCCATTTTGGAGTAAATAAATGCAGGCTAGTGTGGCTCAACAAGAAGCCAGAAAGTATCTTTGCTGGATTTACAAGGCTGTTCTGTATGTGCACGTCAGAGGTTTTCTGAAACACACTACTTGCAAGAAGACAGCTTACAAAAAAACCAAATCTGAAATTAAGTATGTAAGGGTGTCTTTAAATGAAATTATTTTTCACTTGCAATGGAAACTTTAGCTGGAAATTTTATAAGTACATTTACTCCTGGGAGATACTAATGTGAACTACTATTTGACAAACTGTAGAATATCTCTTTGGATGCATGAACTTTAAAGTCCAGAGCTCAGATTTCTCAGTAAAATGACTGTTTTTCTTGTACTATGAAGCATGGCCAAAGTTTTTTATGGACCCAGGTAAGATTGCATTTCATAATTTGGGAATTAGTTGCTTTTTCCTCTTTTCTTAGCTTCAGTAAAAACAAATATGTACATTTTATAGCTGGGTGGGATTTTCTATAGCTCGCTCTGGTTGTTGCTGAAAAGGGTTCAGAGGCTTTCTTATAGGAGAGCTCATCACTGTGAAGATGATGCAGTTGGTTGAGACACAGACAGAGCTTGGCATTTCTAGCATAGCTTTCAGTACATCCCTGTTTACAGAACTTGATTTTTAAAAGAGAATGGCTAACTTTTTAAATACAAGAAGATAAAGTGCTCTGAAAAACTTCTGCAGAAACAAATCTTGGTATTTGGGGCTAAAACTTAAGTAAGGATTTTTCATTGGTGATCAGGATTACACATCTGCAATCTGATCTTTGTTTCACAGAGCTGTGAAAGATTGGTTATGGGCATGATATAACAATACAGAATATAACTAAGCTGTTGGGATGAAGTAGAACTGCAGGAAGAAAAATAATTTGATAACTATGTTGTGGTGAGTTTTTTGTCTTTCCAGGTGGATAATCCTGTGTTCATGTGCCTTTTAGATTTTTTTAGATGTGGTAGAAATAAAAGCATGCTGATGTACATAGGGGGTTTAGGTTTGGTCTTGCAGTTATTATCAGAGCTTAAAAAATGTCCTGGTCATAGAAAACTAAAGCTGCCTGGCTGATATATGTTAAGGATGAGAGAACAGATGTTGGTCTTGCACCTTCTACACCCCATTGTTCAAGTGGTGTGCTTAAGTATGAAGCCATGCCTCAATTGCTCTTGTGGGAGGAGTCACCTGGGTTTCAAAAATAGCAGGCTCCATATAAACCTGTCTCCCAGTCCATCTCTTCACCCCCCATCCTGCCTGGTGGTGGTTTCTTGCCTTTGCTGGTGCTCGTAGCTTTGGTGAATGGTGAGAGTCTTGCCGACCTGCACTGTGGCTGTGGGGTGGCTTGCTCAAGGGCTCATAGGTGCTGGCACTAGGAGCTATAAGATCCATTTTGGCTTGTAACTTTTGACTACTGGGAGGCACTGTTTAAGGGGTTTTTTTGCAGGCTTGGATGAGTAGCTCAGCTTTGCTTCATAGTCCTTTTCCTCTTGGAAACTTTTCTAATCAAGACCTGGGACTTCATATATTTATTACTGTTATTTTAGTATGAGGTGATTAATACAACAGAGCACTGAACAAATTAGGCAAGGCAAATGTTTGTTCTAGTCGGGGAAAGTATGTGTTGTGCTTAGAGTGGACTGGGAATTATTGGAAACTTATATCACTAAGGCATGCTGAGAAAACAGTCTGAAATCAGGACTATGTTTCGTTTTTAAAAGCTAGGAATGTGCTTTCAACACATGTAGCATTAAATGAAGCAGTAATCAATAGAATGGGCATATCAGTCTACTGAAGTGTGTATGAAAATTAACTTTCTTAATGATGTTATCATATGTTACATCCTAACTAATTTTTAATGGAATTTGCCTTAGACAAGCTATCAAATGCCTAGTTAACTATTCAGTCCAATACAGATGAACTACACTTGTTACACCTTAGCAGTTTTGTTCTCATGTTTGGAGATTGAGCAGAAGTATGGCATTGGGGAGTCTGAAAGGTGGCACTAGAGCATTGCTCCTGTTGTCTGTGGCATTTGAACAGTTTGTTTGAATTCAGTTAGAACTTGATTTAATGCCTGCTGGAGCTTAGGAGAGTCTTTAAATCCACTTTATCAGGCTGTAGATGGAATGGCTTTTATTTAACATCGTTATCTCTTTGATAAAGAGTTAGTAGAATTGGCTGTTGAGCAGGGGCTTTGGAGGACTGGAGGAAGTTTAATCGGTTGCAGACATCTTTAACATTTCTGTCCTTCTCATGGCAAAAACGGGCTTGTGCATGTGTGAGTCCCCACTTAAATGGATAGACAGATGCCTTTCTGCATCTACCGAGGTCTCTCCAGTGTTTCATTCATAACTCGGAGCTTTTCCAGCTGTTCCAAATATTTACATATGTAAATATGTAACTAGGCAAAAAGCAGCCAATTTTCCTAGCTTCTTTTACTAAAAAAAAATCAAGGCAAAGGTGACGATGATGCCATATTCATTTAGAGTATTTTGGTTTTGTTTGATTTTAAACTATTTTCAAACTAGGGATGGTTTTTATAGAGACTTAGAAGAGTCTATTTAAGAGGGCTGAAGTGTTAAAAATGCCTTGTTTCTTGGTAAGTTACCTAGTATCACAGAAAGATTATCTTTTAATCTTTTACTTGAATAACGTCTGTGTATTTTGTATGCATATTGCAAGTTGATCAGAAAATGTATGTCAATCTAATGATGTACTTTTCTTTTGTAAGTGGGAACTAATCCGTTTGCATTATGTGATAATGTTTTCATGATTTCTAGTCTACCTTTGATTTTTGATTTTGCATGAATGGTAGGATTTGTTACAGCTTACTGTTCAGAAAAAAAAGTAATCATAAGTTACCATTGATTCAACAGTGGTCTTATTTATCAAATGAAATTATCTTTAATGCTTTGCGATGTTATAGAAGTTCATAAGTGGCCTAAGTTGTGAAAGCTAAAGCATATTAATTAATTCATTAGTAGTGTACATTTAGTCTTTGTGAAATATAAAATTCACTGGTCATAAACCATGAAGAAAAACAGTGTTTATAAAAGGTGATTACTGTATGGTGTTACAGTATATACTGGAAATTGCTAAATACAAGCCACATTTGAGCATTTTCAAATGAAATATTGATTTAGCGGTAGATTTGTTTCCTTGTAAATATCAATTTATTGGTGCTCTGTCAAGACAGGACTGCTCAGGAGCAACCCACAGTAACATTGCTGAGAGGTGAGTTCATTGATGTGGCAAGTATACCTTGATATCTATTTGTTTATTCCATACTATTTATTCTTCTAGAAAAGATAGCATAAAAATGTTTTCTACATTTGAACAATGAGATGTGAATAATGCTAAAATATTGTTGAGGGGGGCGAAGCTGAAGGATGACTGAAGGGGAGGGTATCTCTCACATGAAATCCAGTTCTACGGAGTTAATGGGAAATGCATATGTTTATACTTTTGTGTATTGTGTGACTTGAAATATCTTGGTGTTTTGTTTGGTCTTAGTTTTATTACCTAACAAGAAGTGAAGTTCACCCAGGTGAGAGGGCTCCTACAAAATCCTTTCAGCTTTTGTGATGAGACATTGCATTGGAGGCTGACCGGTGTAGGAGTTGGGCTTCAGCAGCTCCCTGTAGATACCTTCAATAAAACCCAGTGCAAAACTATCAGTGCCAGGGAGGGCTCCTGACTGTAGATGCAGCCTATGGGCTCTGAGCTGTCAAAGTGAGAACCAGCTCCAGCCTGCAGGGTCCATGAGTCACACAGCACAACAGTGGATTTGGGTTGATGCCCCCATCTCACAGGAGTCCACAGTAGGTGGGTGGTGGGAAGAAACAAAATGTTTACAGGATGGAGTGACACTGCAGGTCTACACCCGTGGGAAAACCAGCCATACAGTTGCATCTCCTGAACCTCAGTCATTTCTCCTGATGTTTCCAGTTTCCAAGAGCCTGCTCTTTTGAGCAAGTCTGATCCTCTTCCGTATGTACTGCAAATAATGAGCTACTTGGAAACTCCAGTAATTAGAGATGAAGGATGCTAGCAGTCCATTTCTTCATCTGCCTCTCAGCTGCTAGCTGCTGCCTGGCTGAGACTCAGCTGTGACAGTGAGCACTCACTCTGCTCCAGCGCGAGGTTAAACAGGGTTGCCAAACCCAAAGGAACCTGTCTGTGCTGGCATGGGACAGTGAGGAGTGTTCTCTGTCAGGTGTGGGTGCGTCACTCATCCTCACCAGCACTTGCCAGTGCCTCCCCAGCATGACCTGGTCTGAACCTGCCAAACCCCACCCAAGTATGCAGACATTGATGACTGGTGAACCCAGCGCTGGGTGGTGGAGCAGAGCAATGGCACTGTGTGACCTGAGTGCAGCAGCACCCTACTACACACTGTCACTGTGACACAAGAAGTCAGTGCCCAAAAAGACACTTGAATCCTATGTGTAGGATAAGAGTCAACTTACTGGCCTCAACAGACAGAGTGAGGACATGTGAAGATACCATGAGCTTCCTCATGCAAGTGCTGAGAGCTCTTGTAAGAGGGGTTTAAATCACACAGGTAATAAGCATGCACTTCAGGAAACTGCGGAGCTGCCTTTGGCCTGGTTATGTTATCTTGTCTCCATCTCTCTCATATGTACCAGTAAACACAACTTCACAGTACACCTGGCTGTGCGACTGGAAACCACTTGGGTTTCATACTTGTTTCCTTAATTTGACCTAGAGGTATTAGGGTGAAGTGGTCACTTCAACAGAAAAGCAGCGTTGCATTTTTGTGTGATTTCCTGTATTCAGGAGACAAGGGTGGAATGGATGAGACTGATTGTTTCTTCTGTTGTGGACAGATAGACTATTTTTTGTGAATCTACGTAGATTTAGAGCATCTAAATAATCAAATGAAAGGTCTGAAGAACATGTTAGAATGAATATTAGTTGGTGAATAACCCTTGCTGAATTTTTTCCTTGAAAGAACAATGACGCTATCACATGCACATTAGATAGAAGTAGAATAGCCACAGTTTAAATTAAAGAACTGGAACCTGAACCTACAATATTGCATGCAATAACTTGCAATCTGGTTTCAAAATATTGATATCTACTGTGGATGATTTACGGCCGCTTGCTAATGTGCATTTATAACAGGGCTGTACTGAGCTCATTTCAGTGTTAGTAGTTACTTTGCAGAACACAGTTCTCTGCTTTTGTTTGTAGTATCATTGCTTTTTTATATGATGGCTTTTATCTTCTATCTTTTTTATAAACTGAGTATTTAGAAGGATAGGAGTAGTTTTGTTTGTATTTGGTTTTCATATATATTAGAATTAGAAAAAGTAATCTTTAATTTTTGCTTTTTTCAGAAGACCAGTGTGTATGTTAAGCATGACTTTAAAAAGATTATTAAAAGACTTATTTATTTTAGTATGAAATGGCAACCATTTGGTGATATTTCTGATGAACTGTTAAAGCATGTGCTTGGCCAGGTCTACAGTAGGAACACCTCATTAAAGTAAGAATGTCACATTACAGAAGATTAATCCAGCAGTACCAGTGAAGCTGTTTTTTGTCCTTATATAGCAAGCCAATTTTCTGTGTGAAATAGGCAATACCTGTAAAGCTCAAATTTTGCTGGTATAGCTGTGTCACTCTTAGGGTGAGTGTGCCATCACAGCTCTGTGTGTGAGGTATCGTTTCTCTCTGCACATCTGCTAGACATAGTTGCCTGCAAAAATGCAGAATGTGGGTACAAACCTGTTTTGTGGCTAAATATCTACAGTAGATATTTATGGCATAAGTATTTACTTGCAAGATGCAAGTATTTACGTGCAGGATGCATATATGTACATACATATGTTACTCAGATGGTTCTGCATTTTTATATTCCATTTATTACAGACCTATTTCTTAGCCCAAATTGACACTCATGTTGAGGAAAAAACCATCATAAAAGACAAAAAGAGGCAAAAACTGCTAACGTGTTTTCTTTTAAATATCTTTCAGTTGTGATCAAGGGTGTGAGGTGATCAAGGAATAAGTGCAGTATTCCTCCTTGTAACTGGCAGCAACCTGGAATTTTTTACTCTTATTTTTTATCTACTGTGTCTGTCAGATGTCACTGCCAGTGTTAACTAGACAAATGTTAACTAGATTATGAACTAGGAAAAGGAGAAGAAAGTTTGTCAGATATGTTCAAAGTCAAATCTTTTCCATTCAGTGAGAAGGGAACTGTTAGAGTTCCCTAAAACTGTATTTTAGAAGAAAAAAAAATAAATCCTTTTTCTCTTTTCATGATACTTAAAAGACAAAGATATTAGAAGAAATAACCTGTATTGTTTCTCTAGTGTGAATGCCTTTATGGATTTAGCACAAGTTGTCTTGGGAAAGGCTTAAACTTCACTGTGTTTTTATACCATAGCATGAGTATCCTTATGAGGTGTTACAGTGATGTAGCTTGTAAATCTTACCTTATGCAAATAGCTGTATAAAAGGCATCTGCAGTTGCTGTAACTGGGATAACACATACAAGTTGCAGGAATTTCTGTGCCACAAGGCATGGGTGGTTAGCTGGAGCTAAGAGCAGGTATATCGCCACAGCAAGGTATTTTTTATTAACAGCAGCATTCCTTCAACACTGGTAATGCATAATTTTAGATGCATTATTGAAGTGTTACGTCTTTGCAGTACCTTTGACACGTTTACTTAGATGCCTTTGTACTGAAAGGCTCTGCACAGCTGCACTGAAGTAGCCATACCCATGTAAAGGAGATGCTGGTGCTAGATCACACTGGTCTTCTGAGTCAGATTATTCTTTTTTTTCTTTTTGTAAATTTTGCCTATAAAGCATAGGAGCTTACTGCTGAGGAGTATAGGAGCAGCCCTGGGACTCCACATACAGCAGAAGTTGGCAGTTTTATATGTTAGTTGCCTTAACGAAGCATCCTTGGCTGGGGCGACACTTTGGGAATCGGGGAGTAGGGTATCAACATGTTGTTCTGAAAATGTCCAGATTCAAAGTCTGACAAAGAATTAGCAGCTCGGTGAAACACAACATATGGTATAAGCCAAATTGTGTGGTCTACTTGAGACTGAGATTTCTACTTGGATTTCTCGCTGTGCTTTGCCTGGAGGAGAAGCAGGATGTGTTCTTGTTTGCAGGTAAGATGAAGGAGTGAAGGTAATAGCAGTGCTCTGGCTCTTTGGTTGTCATTACTCCCAGGACAGGAATGGATGTGTGTAATGGAAAAAAGTGAGGAGAAAGACCAGAAATGGAAATAACAGATCCTCCCCAACAGCAGTCTCTAAGAAAAAAAATGTCACTGAGAACAAGTTGCTATGCGATCTGTGTATGTAGTTTTAAGGAGGAAGTCTTATCTTTTTCTTTTGTCCCACATCCAATTTATTTCTCCCTTTTTTCATATTTTATTTTGGGAATTGTTATGGCTATGTTGCTGTCCTGTACAAGTCACTACATATATACAGTTTATATAATATAAGCATTAGGGGAAGGGGAATAAATGCGTTTTTCCCTTCCATATGTGACAGGTCTTGGTTCTGCTCTTCCAAGAGAGGCCTCTTCCTAAAAGGCGGTTGGAAGGCCAGAGAGTGGATCTTCTGATGGAGCATGGCACTATTTGCTTCTGAGATTTGGTCGCTGTAAAGCCTGAGCAGCTCCTGTAAGAGGTGTGTTAGGATGAGTCCTGGAAGTAAAGTGATAATTAAATAATTTAAGGTTTATTTTCCACTTCTCCATCCAAATTGTAGTTTCTGTAAAATACAAGAATTATTGTAAAGCAATCACATCATTTTGGTAGTGTTGAGTTAAAGGGAAAATAACTATATAGCAGAATATTGTAAACAGCAAAATGTTTTTTTGAAATTAAACTCCATTTACTGAAAGGGGTTTTTATTTTTATAAAACATTATCTGCCTACTGTACTCCATCATTATGTAGAAGAATTCCTACAAGGAAACAAGGTGAATATTGCATCCTGAAAGATTGCCGGTTGTCTCCAAAACGTGAGTTGAAATAGTGTGCATTTTTTGTTGCTTGTGCAATTGCTCAGGCATGTCTGTGGAAAATAGTGCAGTTGTGATGAATACCGATAAAGAATCTGCTGTGGTGTGTTTGAAAATTAGTGGATCACATTGTAAGATTTCTGGTCTGGAAAAAATTCAATGTGTCCCTATATATTTATAGCTGATGCTGATATTATCACTAGAGGGCAGTAAATACAAACACTGAATTATGTATTTTACCAGAAAGTCCCTTTTTCTTTTAAAAAAATATATTTTTTTAAATTAATAACTCTTTATTAAACAACTGAGCTCCTGGGTTTTACTGTGTATTTCCCCAGAAGTAGTTCAGAAGAGTGTTGTCATCTCAGTCTGTTCAGCAACATAAAATTCTCATATTTGATACATGAAAATGATATATTCCCAAATAAAAAGATGTGTAAAAATGATACAGCTTAGGCTATTCCATTGTGTTTAATGAATATAATTCTGACAAGCAGGATGCTGACAAGAAAGCCTTTTTAAAGCAGCATAATTATGCTATAGTTAGGATTCTTACAGCTGAGGCGCCTTCAGAAGAGTTAGGGATTTGTTCCAGTTACAGCCATTGGTTCTCAGCTGCCAATGTAGTTCATTTCTTCTTGATACCAGAGTAAGATGCAACTTTGCTTCCTCCCCTGCTGCTTACTTGGTGTGTAGCAGCTGATTGCTGCAGCTGGAACAACTCCTCATATCTGTAGAGTTCCTATTTTTTTTTAATTGAGTTTTAATTATTTTTTTCTCCTTCCAGTCAGTGGGTCTTGGGTGGAACCCAGAGAAGTTTGGTGAGGCTGATTCAGCGTAGCTTCCTTGTCTGTAGCTGATCTGCTTCATCCTTCAGACCAGTTCTGGGTTTTGGCTCGATTGAGTTCATCCACACACACCCTTGCTTGCTGGATGAAGTGACCATTCTTTTCTGCTGTTGTCTTACAGCACTGAGCAGACTTTCCATTTTGTGGGGAGGCTTTCTTCTAGGGTACGTGCCAGCATAAATGCCAGATGGAGTTGGCTGATGCTGTGAAGAGAGTCTTTTTTGTGACCAGTAGAAGTTGAATTTGACATAGGTGATTTTTGTTGTTCTCCGGTGTGTGGAGGTCAGCCTCAAACTCTTTTTTTTTTTTTATACTTTCACGTACTCATTTGTCTCCTGAGATATTGTCAGGCTATCTGTTCCTGTTTTAACGCATACAACTTCAAATACTAAAATAGTTGTTGCATTTAGCTGTCTTCCTCTTTGTTTTAGTTTTCACAGAATCACAGAACGTTAGG
>NW_010156905.1:0-272 GCF_000695765.1 Mesitornis unicolor
CGGCCCAGCGCGCGGCCTCCAGCACCTGTGGGGGGGACACACGGCCGGCCTCTGTCTGTCTGTCCATCCATGCATCCGTCCGTCCATCATCTGCCTGTCCATCCATCCATCCATCCATCCATCCGCCCATCCCTTCACCCGTCCGTCTGTCCCTGTGTCTGTCCGTGTGTCCATCCATGCGTCCGTCCACATCTCCATCCCTTCATCCGTCCGTCTGTCCCTGTGTCTGTCCGTGTGTCCGCATCCTTCTGTCTGTCCATGCGTCCATCCCT
>NW_010156905.1:337-1194 GCF_000695765.1 Mesitornis unicolor
GTGTCCTTCAGTCCATCTGTCCGTTTGTCCGTCTGTCCTTGTGTCCATCCATGCGTCCATCCACGTCTCCATCCCTTCGTCCGTCCGTCTGTCCCCGTGTCTGTCCATGTGTCTGCATCCTTCTATTTGTCCATCCATCCGTCTGTCCGTGTGTCCTTTGGTCCATCCCTTCATCCGTCCGTCTGTCCGTGTGTCCACCCATCCATCCGTCCATCATCTGCCTATCTGTCCATCCGTCCGTCTGTCCGTCCGTCTCTCAGTCCGTGTGTCCGCCTGTCCAGGCGTTTCTGTGCCCATTCATCCATCTGTCCGTGTGTCTGTCCAGGTGTTCATCTGTCCATCCCTTCATCTGTCCGTCTGTCCGTCCGTGTGTCCATGTCTCTGGGTCCGTCTGTCCGTGTGTCCGCATCCTTCTGTCTGTCCGTGCGTCCATCCATTCACCCAGCCGTCTGTCCGTCTCTCTGTCCGTCTCTCAGTCCGTCTGTCCGTGTGTCTGCGTCCTTCTATTTGTCCATCTGTCCGTGTGTCCTTCAGTCCATCCATCCATCCATCCACATGTCCGTGCGTCCATCCACTCATCTGCCCGTCCGTCCGTCCTTCTATCTCTCTGACCGTCCATGTGTCCGTCTGTCCGTCTCTCTGTCCGTCCACCCGTCCAACTCCTGTCCGTCCATCCGTCCTCCCCCCCACCCATCTGCCTGTCCCCGTCCGTCTGTCCATCTGCCCTCAGGGGGCACCCGTCTGTCCGTCTGTCCATCCCATCCCCTCCCCGTCCGTCTGTCCATCCCCTGTCCCTCTGTCCATCCCTTTGTCCCCATCCATTTCTCCCCGCTTTGCCCCCTCTCCCCTCCCCTTCC
>NW_010156906.1:0-883 GCF_000695765.1 Mesitornis unicolor
TCTACAGGATAAGAGTGTCATACAAAAGAGTTTTATTTTACTAAAAGGTAGAAGTAGCAACTCTTTTCAGGTATGATGGAGCTGATGGCAGAAAAATAAAGCTAACCTGTCTGAAGAGCCAGTGTGTGGACCAATCTCATACATACAACGGCTGAGTCACCTACAATAAAAAAAAAAGTCAGAGGAATTAATAGGCTAAATGAAACTTCAGTTTAATTGCCCTAGCTAAGAAAATACCGCACAGTTCTAGCGAGCGCGTACAGCCAAGAAAACACATTAATGAATTCTAAAACTGGAACACAATTTTCGGCAAGCTCAGATGAGGAGGAAGCAGTCAGTCGGTGTGGCCAGACAACTATCAGCACTCATGTCAGAACAGTCTGGAGTTAACCATCTCCCATGGCTGGAGGCTACGCTGTCTGAGCTGAGATGAACAGGCTCCAAAAGCCTCCTCCAACCACAGCACGTGCAGGGATACACAGATACAGGCAGGCAAACCAGAGCACCAGTGGCAGCAGCAAGGTTTTAGAGCCAGTACTGCAGACACTGAAGTTCTTCTTCACCTCAATGCAGTTTTTAAAACTGCCTCATCGATTCCGCTTCAATTCCTGGTGTTCAGTTCACCTGGTAGCTGTTTATCCCTGAACAGGCATAAAGGGGCCCCCTCTCTGGGATGAGGCAGTGGTTGTTAGAGGTGCTTGCAGCGTGAGATCACCCTCCCCACAGCCCGGCTGATAGAGAAGGACCCTGCAACCTCTGTCAGCAACAGCGCAACGCACTGACTCATCTGCTGAAAAATGGATGAGAGGCACCGAGTCCTTGCCGCGTACTCTGCTGGGACAGCTTCTCCTTGGTACCGGATCACTGACGTTACCCACCGACC
>NW_010156906.1:914-1160 GCF_000695765.1 Mesitornis unicolor
TGCCAAACGCGCTGACTGCACCCGGGCAGCGCCGCGCTTCGTGCCCCGGTGTTTGGTAACCAGAACCCGCGGGGAGAACTGAAAGCCGGGCAGCACGGACCGCAGCAGCGCAGCGGGGCTTGTGCCCGAACTGCGGAAGGTGCCACCGAGCGCCCAGGGCAGCCTCGGACGCAGCGGGAGGGGAGGGGAAACCCCCGGGAAGGCGCTGCACGTGTCTGTGGACCGGCGGCCGGGAGACACCGGGCA
>NW_010156907.1:0-243 GCF_000695765.1 Mesitornis unicolor
TCTCCCTTCCCTGTGTTGGATTTTCAGGTCCGGACACGGGACCTGGGCGGTTACTGCACCACCTCCGACTTCGTCAAGTCCGTCATTGACAGCCTGCACCCCCACTATGGGGCCTAGGACCCCCCTGTGTCCCCCCATGGGGACTGCACCCTCCAGCACCGCCCCATAGCTCAGCCCCACAGCGCTCCCTGCCCTGCCCGGGGGTCCTAGGGAGTCTCTCCCCTCACCCAGGGGTGGCGGGGG
>NW_010156907.1:348-590 GCF_000695765.1 Mesitornis unicolor
ATAAATGGGGACCGTGGGGCTGAGGCCCCGCACTCCGGGGTCCCCTCCTGCCCCCGGGTGCCCTGTGCTGTGCCCACCCCCTGCAGCTCTGGGTGCTGCTGCCCCCCACAGCCCCCAGTGGGGCTCTGTGTGTGCGTGTGGGTGTGAGTGGGACGTGTGTCCGAGCTGCGCTGTTCTGTGTATCGGGGTTTGCAAATAAAGGGTCCAACACATCCCCATGCCCTGCTTGGGGGGTGCCCAGG
>NW_010156908.1:0-26570 GCF_000695765.1 Mesitornis unicolor
AAACTGAGCTCTCTCTAGTTCTACTTTGATTCAATGTTTAAAAACAAATAAAAACCTGTCTTTCACACAAAAATTAATACCATGAAATAGTGGAATATTTGTTACTTATCATCACCATGGCTTTAGGAGGGAAATTGCTGCTCGTTTAAGTTGTGTAAGGTAGATAGCAGCTTTACTGAGGGAAGCAAGTCTGTCGTGCCCAAACCAGTGAGGGCTGGCTTCTTCAGTGGTCTTTAGGCAGACACACGCATGGCAGGTTTTTCTTCAAGCATTTAGGCATGTTGGATTTAAGTACGAGTTTGATGCTTTAAGGTAATTCTAAATATTCTTATAAGTGCCTAAGAGGCCTTTGAAATACAGGTCTTTAACCACCACTTTGTAATTCGCTGTCTGAAAGTCAGTCTTTCATTGAAATATGGCACCTTCTTGTCAAAAAAAACTACAAAAGCTTCAAAGATGTGGATTGACTTGCATCTGGTTTCTCACTGTAAGGAATAAGTGTCTTTAAATTGGCTAATAGAGTTCACGGCTGATCTGCAGCTACTGAAAAGAGCAAAACATGAAAGGAATGGTCTAGAATCACTAGTGCTAACAACAGCAGTGATTAAAAGTGTTTAGGAAGGATTTCTTTCTGAAGTAATGGTCCTTAGAAAGAGTTGGCAATTTCGCCCCCCCCCCCCAGTTCTTAATTTGGGATATCTGTGGGCAATTAGTAGGTGCCTTTCCTTGTTCTTAGATGGAAGATTGCTTTGGTGTCTGTAAAATCCCAGTTTAGAGGGTGAACATCAATGTGAAGATGATGGCATTAGCCATGGTCAACACAACGTTTCTTCATACTCCTGGAATGTGATCTTAGCGTGTCATATACTGCAAATAAGATAGTTTTAGAAAGGAATTGGTTTTGAATCTCCAGATAATGAAAGCACTATGTGCCAGTATGCCTGAGGCAGCAAAGGACTCATCCTTTTGGCCTGGTGCTCCTGTCTTGTGTATTGTCCACGGGTAGGCCTGGGTTTTGCTGCTGGTGTTGCTCACCTCTCCTGTTGTCCGTATGTAAAACTGTACAAGGAGAGAGTTTTCTTCTGCCTCTCTTGACCGAGGTGTTCAAGAAATGATGGTCTAGATAGTTTGTCTAATGTTGGTTGTGGCCTGATATTCCTGTCTCAATTCTAACAGTACTCAGGTAGCAGTCAAGGAGTATTAGGTCTCCAGGTTATCTGACTGGTAGGAATTAGAGGACATTCCCCAGTGTCGTATTTCCTAAAGAAGATAAAAATGTAGTACGGAAGTTTTTGAAGTATGGGGGTAACCTATAAGGGTTTGCCAGCTCGTGGAGTTGGAGTTTTGAATGACTGGGCTCTCATGTGCATCCTCCAGGCCACTGAAGGAGGCTGGGGGTGCAGCCTGTGACACGGGCAGTGCCCTGCTGCTGGAGTCCCCTGCCTTGTGGGGCTGGTGGGGCTGCAGCGGGAGGGCAGAGCTCCTTCTGCAGCCAGATCCCTTGGTGACCTGACAGATCCCTTCTTGGATCCCTTGACTGGCTGTGCGAGCGCTGCTGTTTGCCTGCAGGGGAGTCTTCCCACGTCTGCCAATTCAGTTGTTTCGTGGACTTTTGTAGGTGAGTCAGTCTGCAGCGTATTTTGCTGAAAACAGCATACACTTTAGAAATTGCTTTTCTGTTATTGTGAGAAAGATTACTCACGTCATGGTAACACTATTTCTCTTGCTGAGCAGGCTAAGCAGCTTAAATAGTGCAACCCAAGTTAAGTTCAAAGCTATAGTTAAAGATTTAATTGACTATGTGAAAACGCATTAGCTCAAGGTCTTAATTCAAAACTGTGTTGAAGTTACTCAGAAAAGGCTTTAAACAACAACAGCAGCACAAAATTGAGCCATCTGACTTGCTCATGTGTAATCATGCAGTCAAGCACATGTATCATGGTACCAGCTATAAAACACAGGCCAAAAAAACACTGTTTTGCTGTGTGTGTTTGTTATGAGAGCACTAGCTCATAGAATCACAGAATGTATTGGGTTGGAGGGGACCTTTAAAGATCATCTAGTGCAATCATTTACCATGGTTTCCTGCATCAAAGCTGCTATATTATTCCTATTTTCCGAGAATCTACAAGGCCACAAAATAACTTATTGGCAGCTCTCTAAACAAATGTGGGAAGACTTATCTGGAGGTAAAGAGCAACACTCCTATAGCCAGTCAAGGGATCTGAGAATGGATCTGTTAGGTCAGATACTTCTGGTAAGTTCAGAAGAATTAATTGTGATTTTGTTCTTGTTAGAGGCTCTTGACTGGTATAAAGTTAACATGATCTGAGAGTCTTAATGTAACGTACAGAGAAAAAAATGTAATAGTGTGTATCTGTATTTGCATAATACGTATATCTGTGTAAAAATCTGTGTCTAAAATCTTTTGAGTATTTATTTTGATATACTACAGAGGTTAAACTGTTGAGAGACCCTGAAGGAGACATCTGACCTTTTCTCCCAAAAACCATGGGGGCTGTATGTCTTAATTTCTGTGGATACGTTCTCATTGTCTTGCAGTCTCTTTCTCAAACCCAGAATCATTATTCGGGGGAATTTGGAAGTTTTGTACATCCTTTTTTTTTTGTTGCAATAACCCCATGGACGCTACAGGCTTGGGGACGAGTGGCTGGAGCTGCCAGGCAGAAAAGGACCTGGGGGTGTTGGTGGCCAGCAGGATGACCATGAGCCAGCACTGTGCCCTTGCAGCCAAGAAGGCTAATGGCATCCTGGGGTGTATCAGGAGGGGTGGTTGTAGGGCAGAGAGGTTCTCCTGCCCCTCTACTCTGCCCTGGTGAGACTGCATCTGGAATATTGCGTCCAGTTCTGGACCCCTCAGTTCAAGAAGGACAGGAACTGCTGGAGAGAGTCCAGTGCAGAGCCACAAAGATGGTGGAGGGAGTGGAGCATCTCCCTTATGAGGAGCGGCTGAGGGAGCTGGATCTCTTTAGCTTGGAGCAGAGGAGACTGAGGGGAGACCTCATTAATGTTTATAAATTTGTGAAGGGCGAGTGGCAGGAGGAAGGAGCCAGGCTCTTCTCTCTGATGTCCAATGACAGGACAAGGGACAGTGGTCTCAAGCTGGACCATAGGAGGTTCAAGCTGAAGATGAGGACAAACTTTGTCAGTGTGAGGGTGCCAGAGCATGGCCCAGGCTGCCCAGAGAGGTTGTGGAGTCTCCTTCTCTGCAGACATTCAAAACCCCCCTGGCCATGTTCCTGTGTGACCTGGTCTGGTGATCCTGCTCTGGCAGGGGTTGCACTGGATGAGCTTTCGAGGTCCCTTCCAACTCCTAAGATTCTGTGATTCTTTCTGGAATTTCCAAACATCTGCAGCCTGCTCTAGGAGCAGGTTCAGCTGCGCTGCTGGGGGTTTGGCGACCTCAAGCACGCTTGCTGTGCACATTCAGTCAGACCCGACAGCGCATGCCTGGAAGCTCCCCGTTTCCAGTAAGCATTGGATGGAGCTGTGTGTGCATGGTATGTTCTAACAGCCTGAAGCGCTGGACTCGCTGAACCCGTAATACTTGGTGTATAAACACAAATTCTGGATAGGATTGCAGCAACTCTGCAATTTCTTTTGAACAAAGTTTTCCAAGGCCTTCAGTTTTTCCAAAGACTTAACTTCTACATCTTGTGCCTTGGCCATGAAAGAATAGTCTGAAATCTTCTTTCCATTTTTTCTTTCTTCTCTCGCAAACATACTAAGCATTCATCTGCCAAACTCTCTCATGATGTTTTCAAATGGCAAGGATTTGTGGAGAGTTTTTTCTAGATACCTCTGTGTGTGTGTTTATATATGTGTTATATGTGTATGCTGTATATGTGTTTGGGTATAAAATAAACTATTATAGTAAATGTCCTGTTCTTAATAATTTAACTTTCTTGTTTGCTTGTTTGTTTCCAACAGGCAGAAATACTCAGTGTGCTCAGTCACAAAAACATCATTCAGTTCTATGGAGCTGTCATTGAACCTCCGAATTATGGCATAGTCACAGGTAAGGATTTTTGTCTGACCTTTGTCTTGATTCTGTAAAACTCAAACATTTCAAGGTATTAGCTTTGTCCAGTTTCAGTGTTTTGCGGATTGTTCTGGCCTAATTTGAGTGTTCAGAGTGCTCAGCACCAGCTGCCTCAGTGTAAATGTGAGCGCTGGAGGTGGGAACCAGGCTGGGAACACGCACAGAGGCAGCTGGCTGGAGTCAGGGGCGTTCTCAGTGCACAAACACGGCACTGCTTTAAATAGAAGCTTTCGCTGTGCTCTCTTACTGTGTCGTGTGAGTTGCTTTTCCATTTTAAATGGCATGTGACAGAAGTAGAGGTTTTCATGACACAAAGTTCTGGCAAGTGCTGTGAAAGGGGAAGGCTGAGAGTCTGCTCAGAGCAAAGCTGCGCTGTGGATTCTGCCTGTGTTGAAAATGGGAGAATCTGCATTGGGAACTTCCCAGCCATGGGAAGAGCTTTAGAGCCAAGGGTTCTTAGATGCCATGAGGCAACTGCCTTTATTCGCTGGAATCCAGGTTTCAATCGTTCTGGCTTTCCTAGAATTATGTGGAGGTTGGTTTTTGTGGTTTGGGGTTGGATTTGGTTTTTGGTTTTTTGTTTTTTTTTTTTTATTCCTATCACTTCAAGCTTTTCCTTCCCTTATCTTGGAAGTTGGTCTAGATATAAAATTACATTACAGAAAATGTAATTTCTCCCATTCCTGTATGGGAGAAACTGGGTAATACAGTAATAGAAAACAAACCCAAAGCAGAGATCTGCAGTGTGCTGAAACAATGTTTGGAAAGATAAAACCCATGAAAGGGTGGGTTAGGAGGCATGCTTTGGCACATCTGTAGCACTTCAAAGAGTTTGATGCAAAGAGCAGTTTTTGCATGTGGCACAGTCAAATCCCAGTTTGAACCACTGCCATTCAGGTTTTTACTGGTTCTCACATGTTGGACAGAACCTGTAAAAATGCAGTTATTTCTACCTGTCTCCTAGCCGTCTGGTTGTCACAGTAGATGGCAGTGTAATCCGGTGGGAGTGCATCCGAGATGCAGCACTGCTCAGAGCATGGGGAGCTTTACTTACAGGAGTATCAGCCTGCAGGAGGTCGCAGTGTTGCAACCAGTACTCCAGAGGTGGCTACTGGCTACAGAACTCAGAGGATGCACTGGTGATAGCGTACAGACAGGAACTTGAATACCAATAAAAATAATAGAAAGGTAATGACTCAAGTAGTGTAATTTTACTGTCATTTATAAAATAAGTGCACTAAGCGTAAACCAGTGAGCAGAGTGACAAAGGAGATGTGCCGTCAACAACTTAGGATCATGGCTGGATTAGAAAGTCCTCAGTTTGATGACACAAAAGGTCAGTGTTCAGAGGACATTGACCTGCCTGCCAGTCCCAGGGGAGACAGCAGCTGAAGCAGTTGGTTATGTCATTGGGAAAGGGGACTCTTTATCTTTGACAGAGAGACTACGCTGCATGGTCCAACCACTTTGTTAGCTGGGGAGCTCTAATTCCACCCTGGCTGAAGAGAAACCCTTTTTTTCTTTAAACAAACTGCATTGGTTCTCCCTGGGGTCACATGGATTGGTAGGGAAGCAAGGCTCCATTTCCCCACACCTTTTTCAAATGGGAGAATGGCTACTGAGAAAAGAAATGTTAATTGCACTTGAAATATCTTTTAGAGAGATTTTTGCTCCATGATCTTCTGGATGGCCTTCAGTTTTGCAGACTTAATCCTGTGTTTAGTCAGAGATCCTTTTCTTACCAGGGGAAATCCCAAACAAGAAGAAATGCTGAGAAATGGATGTTTCTTCAGTGTGATGGAGATGAGGGCATTCAGCCAAGCATTGGCACGTACTGAGCGTTAACTGCACATAGCATCTTATGTGGGACTGTCAAAGAGTTCTCTAAGGCTGTATCTACAGGCAAAAGACGTTTCCCTGCTGGCACAGGCTGCTAACAGGGATCACAGCATTCTAGATGTCACTGGCTGTCTCTGTCCACAGCCATCGCCATGCCTAGCTTTCACATCTGGGTTTTGACCACAGCTGCTGTCTCCCAAAAGAATCTCAGAGCTTGTGCCCCCGTCTGCACACACACACATGGTGTATACCACAGCCCATCACAGGCTGGGGCCAGTCAGGCATGCAGAGCTTGTCTTTGTAAAGCTAATAGCTCTTTTCCATTTTCAACAGTAAAGTATTCTTGCGATATGATTTCCAAATCCATAACCTCCTACTAAAAATCTGTAGCTCAGTAAATATATAGGACAGATACTAAAGGATAAAGCTTTGTTGTTTGAAGCTTGCTCACCTCGGTTCACAGAGTGGCAAAGGGCTCGGAGTGCTGAGCTGTCCCTGACCCTGGTGGATCAAATTATGCATTGTGAAGACATGCAAAGCATGCAGCCAACCTGTTCCTGAAGAATCCATTTATAAGACAGATGATGACATCATGGGTAAAAAAAGAGTATGTTTTAATTGAGCAAATGTGCAGGTCAGCAGCTTATTCCTCTTTCAGTGACATCAGAAGCAACACTTCTGCAGGGGCTCTTTCCAGCGGGAGGTCCTGCAGTCCTGATCCAAAACTAACTTGCCACTGGAGTGTTTACTTTCAAGGGACTTCCTATTTCCCCCTTCCTTCTTTTCATTTAGCACTGGAATCTTCTCATAAGGCCTACCATGTTCTAGGCTGCAGATTCAGTCTCGTCCTGGAGTTTCCTTCCCCATGCAGCAGTCTCCCAATGGCTTTGATTTCCTTGATGAGGAGCTATGTTTACCTTTTATGTGTTTAGCCTGTCATATAGCATTCATTGTTTAATACTATTACTAACAACAACTTGGATGTATTTGACGTAGTCTTAGAGGAAATGATTTTGTGGCTGCTTTGAAACGGCTGAAATTAAGCATCTCAATTGTATCCCAGCTGGTTTGCCACCTTAGGTATGAAGATGTTGGGAGTCTTGCAAGTAGGTTTCAAATTCTGCCTGATAAGCGCACTGAATGGCCTTGGGAGAGAGGGATCATAGGCTTGAAGTTGCTCCTTGCATCCCCCTGGTTCGTTGGGCTACTCAGATTACACTGGGTGACGTGTGCCCACTCTCTTGGCAGCCAGATAGAAGAAAATACATCAGCTGCTTCAACTCACCAGCAACCTCCTGCTGTGTTTTGGTGAAGCATGAATGAATACCAAATAAGCATAAAGCTTATTAAGGGGGGTAACAATAAATGCTAAGCAGAGGAGCTACAGCCTTTAGACTGCTAAACATGACCTGCAGCACATAGAAATCTCACCCACTTACCTCAGGGTTAGACCTCTAGTTTCATCCTTCCATTTTTTTATGAACAAATGGTTTGATCTGCTGCTCTGCTCCTCCATGGGGAAATAGGAAAAGAAAATTTTAATTTCCCTTTGTACTTACAAACCCTTTCTTCCTAACAGAACATCATATATTTAACACCTGGTTTTACTCTTAAAAAAAAAGAAATAAAAGAATTATCCTTTGTTATGGGGCATCATTGATATGCAGTGCGGCTCACCCGTGGGGAATATGTGCTTTCTTCAGAAACAACAATAAGAACGATCCGATACCACTGAACTCATTCACTAATTCCCCTTCTCATCAGGAGCGGCAAATTCACTGTTTAAATACATAAGGATTTCAAGTTACATAAAAATGTCTCCAGTTTCACACCTAAACACATGTAGGTGTAGCGGGCTTGTCATTCCAGCTTTCAGCCCTGCAAGCCCTGGCAGTTGGGCAGTGGACAGTCTGCCACACTTGCAGACACCAGCGGCCCAAAAAAGCCCTTGTTTGTACCCGTACAATCCCACTGTGCTGTTGAAAGAAGTTAAGAAAAACTTCTGATGCTCCTGAACTAGGAGTGTAAGAAAGCACCTTGCCTTCATAGCTTAGGGTGAGGTAATGTACAGCAGTGAAGGCCTACCACCATTTCCGTGTGGGCCGTAAGGGCCTCATCTCATGATGCCAGATGTCTCTTCTTATATATGATTGATTTTACAGGGGTTTTTTCCCCTTAGTGATAGATTATGTGTGTGTTGGAACAGTCAGAACAACCACTATGCTCCTAATAATATTAGCTGTTGAACCCAAATTCCTTGTCATTAAGCCAGCAGTCGACTGCTTTCTGGAACCAGCAGAATTTCTATTAGAACTTTCAATTTAGGTGTTTTAAAATGTCATGTGCATTTGTTTGTTGTTTCTTTGTAACAGAGTATGCCTCTGCTGGCTCACTGTTTGATTACATTAATAGTAACAAAAGTGAAGAGATGGATATGGATCATATCATGACCTGGGCAACTGACATAGCAAAAGGTAAGCAAGACCAGCAGTGCATTACTGTCCTACACAGCCAGCAAAGTGTGCAGCTGAAGATGCTTTCCCCATGAAAAGCTTTCCTGTACTTCCTTATTCACATTGTACAAAACCAAAAACAAACAACACACCCTCCCCAAAGCCCCAAGCCCTATTCACTGTGCTTTTTAGTATTTTCCTTGCTTATGATGAATCCGAAATAATTTCTGAAATTAAAATGGCTTCTCTGAGCCAGTTTTACTTCTGGTTTGCCCCTAAGTCCCAAGAGGATAATTTTGCTGATGTAGAGTAATTATGAGGTAAAGTGCATAATTATCGTCACATTTGATTTGAATTGGGACTTTTAAGGAAGCTGAGGGCTTATTCTCAGCAAACATACTGAAGTACTTTGTATAATGATGTAGAACAACCTGTTTTTTTGTCCTTTGTGTTCTCTGTGACCACACAAGAATTAGTGTAAACTCATGAATGAGCAATAAATTAATACCTAGGCTTCCCTGTGTAGACAGTGCCTCAGACAAAATAGCTAAATATGGCATTAATAAGTGTTAACTTACCTGTATGGGTGCTCTGAGAGATAGGAGCTCTGCTTAGTGTTTTTTACTCAAAGTAGATTATGGGAACCCTCGCTTCTCCTGCAGGATATCAGTATGGCATACAGATATGCCACCTTGTAATGAGGACATGTAATAGGAACCAGAGAAAATGACTGCTGATAAGTGATGGCCACGCTTAACCTGCCTAACTAGACTGCTCCCTTGTTTTGTGTAGGAATGCACTACTTACACATGGAAGCTCCAGTCAAAGTAATCCACAGAGATCTGAAGTCCAGGAATGGTAAAGTAGCAAAACACTGAAATGCTCTGCGTTTACTGTTACCGGTTAACGTCGTATTTAAATCTGTGCCTGAGCTTTGTGAACACGCAGAAGTGACGCACACCTCGGCTGCACTAGGAGTTGTTGAGGCACAGAAGAGCCTGTTCTGGAGCTGTACTGGTTAAACTGGACTTGGCAGTTGACAACCATTTATGAAATCTGGTGAACATTGCCTTTTAAGTGTAGTAGTGAGATAGGAAGGATACAGGTTTTAATAATACACATGGAGAGATAATAGTCAAAAAAAGTCTACATCTAGATCAGCTGTAAGTTTTATCTCATATTTATGAATCTTTCAGATTGGTTCTTGTTAAGCCTAACTACGTTGAGGGAAATGGAGTTTATCTGTATGATAGCTATAGTTGTGTGGCTCTTTGAACTCAGAAAGGCCTGAAAGATTTTGCATTTGTTCAGAGGCTTGCAGGTGGTCAACAGATGTTCTCTAAAGCATCTCAAGGACACCGGGACAATCATGCATGTGTGCATGTTCAGGTGCTGGCTCACCGTAGGATCATTTGTCTTGATAAAACACAAAGTTCTTTGCTGTGAAAATGTATTGTGCTTATTTTTAATACCATTCTTGTAACCCATTATTTCTTCTTTTTCAGTTGTTATAGCTGCTGATGGCGTGTTAAAGGTATGAACGCTTTAATTATTTGTGGAGCGATGCTGCTGCTTGACTCAGTGTTTTGACGCCTTATGAATGAGGTTTGATACTCTAATATCTGTTTATTTGTAATTTATTTTTGCCAGATCTGTGATTTTGGTGCCTCAAGGTTCCACTCCCATACAACACATATGTCATTAGTGGGCACTTTTCCATGGATGGCCCCAGAAGTTATCCAAAGCCTCCCAGTGTCTGAAACGTGTGACACATACTCATACGGAGTGGTGAGTGCCTCTCATTTCCCTGTGTGTAGTAGCAGATCTCTTGTGTGACAGAATTTGTGCAATGCAAGAACAGCAATTCTAAATAAGGGCAACAAAAAATATCATACTTTCTTTCAAGAGTGACCCATAATTTATAATTGCATGCTTTAAAATGAAGAACGGTGTCTTGCATGTTTAGCAGGACTCTTTTCTGATTAGATTAGCAGCATGCCAGTGTGGGGAGTGCATGCCTTCCCACAAGCATTCAGCATATGTCCAAAGGCTTGCAGGAACCGCTGAACAATCTGCATCGTGAATCTCTGCTTGCCTTTTAGTGGAACTGAAGAGGAAAACACTATGTTGCAATAGGTGTATAATAGGGTGAACTGATTAGGATTCCACTTTCCATAAAATGGAGTGTCACTGGTTTATATTAAAAAGTAAGTCACTTCTCCATGCTTAATTGTTTAAAAGACTCTGCTGTCATTAGCTGTGAGAACAGAGACTGTACCTCTGGTTGAGGTAGAGGGCCCCATCTAAAAATACAGAAAAAGCCAGCATGGCTCTGCCATTTTTCTTAAGGGGGAACAATCAGTTCATCAGTGTCAGCTTTGCAGGTACAGTAATGTGAATTATTTCACCCTGTCCACAGTTACTCTAATTTGGTTTTGCTCTGCGATACAAAATAGGCTAGAAATAGCTGTACTGCTCAGGCCAGTTGTGTGCCTAGCCCCATAGCCTTTCTCTGACAGAGAACAGCAATGAATACTTTGGGGAAAAAAGAAAGGAAATAAGGTTGTAGTTTCCATGCATGTCTGTATTATTAACTGGTTTTGGTTTTCAATTCAGTGGCGGGTGGCAGAATAAGGAATTCTTGCAGTACCTGTCAAGTGTTGCCTCTTTCTCTTTGAGGGATGGGAGGAGAGAGATACGAAGGAGGCACTATGGTTTTAAGCTGCCACCTGTGGCTGTGCATAGCTAAGCTGATGTCCCAATGGAAGAGGCTTAAACTTTCTGTCAGACAGTTGTTTATAGGGAAAAAATATATGACACAATGTGGTGTTGAGTACAAATGAAAGGTTGAAGATTTGCAAGGAGAGAGAAAAAGCCTCTATTGGCAGATAGAAAAAAATCCTTGCTTGCTTAACTGAACTAGGTCACAAACAGTAATAGAACGTAAGCTGACAAATGTAAATGTTAATGTAAACTGTTACTGGAAGCAATCACATATTATCCACTGAAGTGAAACATTCCAGTTTCAAAACAAAGCAAAAATGTTAGAGGAGAAATTCCAAACATGGTCTTATAGCTCAGACTGCTCACGTAGTCCTCTTGGTGTGAATCGCCTTTCTAGAAGTGGGAGAAGGTAAGAAATTGTTTAATATCTTAGGATGTCAAGTATTACCAGAACCTGGGGAACAGTGTGTTGCACAGAGTTTATTTTTCCTTGTCCAAAAAATAAAGCTCCTTTGACAGCTCTGTGCTTGGAGGTACAACTCAACTACCCTCCATATGAAAACAGTTCAGTGTTACTAGAATATTTTAATGTGGCTATGGGTGTATAATGCTACTTTAGTGTGCCTAATAATATTTGACTCGTATTTTTTTAATATATTGGTTTTGAGCTAACGTGTTCTGCTGTGGGTCGAAGCTTATGAATTCGCTTAGGAATGAATTAGTCTTTTTATAACTTTAGTCTTGGAACATCATCGTTTTCCGAGGAGATACAGAGGTAGAAATGAAGAATGGCAGTGGTCCAAGTTCTCTGTTGGTGAATTTACTGACATAATGGGGTTATACCAGCAAGAAATTGTCCGAATGTAACATTGAAAGTTGGAATCTCCCTATAGTAAGCGTCAGACTATCAGAGAATTAGCTAGGAGACTGAAAACAAGAAACCTTAGAGAGGGTGTTTTTGTATCTTCAAATGATTATCATCTATAAAAACAAAATTTAAAGAATCCTCTTTCAATGTGTAACACTTGCCAGCAGCTTTTGTGCTAGGGAGACAGATCTGCTTTCCTTCAGTTAGAGTCCTGTTAACAAAGAACAGAATCCTTTCAAATGTAAACCAGTAAAATGCTATGAATAGATACTCTGTTTGCAATATTTGTTGCCTTCCCCATGGTTTTCTTTAATTTCTTTTTTGCTGTGTTTTTTCCTGACTGGCTTTTCTTTCTGCAAACCAGTCTGTGTCTTTGAATATTCCACTTAAGGTGTGCAAGGCCTTTTTCCATGAAGTGTCAAAGTCTTTCTGCAGGCTTATAGGTCTGAGTAGCTCCTCAGCTGAAATGAGTTTTCTTCTTTGGGAACGGTTGCATACATGTTTATTGCTAATGTTCAGAGTAGTTTGTCCTGCACTTCGTGGATAGTTAAACAGGTCCATATATTCTCTTTGAGATATCTAGTAAATAAGTTATACCACTGCCATGGAATACTAAGGCTAAATGTTCCAGATTTATAACAACACAAAGACAGGTCTTGCACTGTCCTTCAGCCATGCTGTGATTCTCTTTTCTAATCCATTTCCAAATTCATACTCTAAACAACAGATACCAGATGTTACAGGTGATCAGCCTGGGAGTTCACTTGCGTCAGTAACAGTGTCTCGTGTCATTGTGTGTGCTGCTCAAAACAGTTCCTTGCTTTTCTTCCAGATACAAAGGTCTATGTGGAATGACAATGTTCACTCTAAAAGCTGTTTTGAGATCATGAAGATGTATGCGCAGAATGTGTTATTTTGTAGTGCACTGCAGTGTAGTGTTTGTGTATCGGCATAAATGTGTTTAATCATAGAAAAGTATGTGATCTAGCTGAATTATTTTAATGCTTACAAGAACAAAAAGGTAAGACCATGATTTGACTAGTGGTAGCCTAGAGACTGCCGTTAAATGGAGCAGCTGTTATGCTCCTAGCAATAGTTCATACATTGCTTTAGCTATGAGAACACACGTTATTTATAGAGGGAATGTTGGCCAGCTCCAGGGGTTATCCCGTACTCTTTTTGAAAAGAATTATGAGATCTTTAACTTCCACTTGGATCAATGCAGAGAAGGCTGACCTAATTTTCATACCTAAGGGCAGTACCTCTAAGAGTGCAGCACTTTCTGCTCATGCTGTATTTCTGCTAACTGTGGCTCCTGACCCTCATCTGCGAACACTTTTCTACCAAGAGAAAACACTTCTTTTTTTCAGTGAAGACGTTCACGCTGTTTGCTTTTTCTCAAATTACTCTTTTGGATGTTTTCTATCCTATATGGCACTTCGTAGCTTTATTGACTTTGCACTGGGGTAGGGATGTGAGGGTTTGGTTTGGTCTGGTTTTTTTCCTTTTGGTTGTTATAGTTGAGAGGATAAGAATTGAAACAAGTAAGCATGTGAGCTTTTCCTGAAGAATTCTTATTCTCAGCTTCATGTACAGGATTAGCATTTCCTTTCTGCTTCTCTGTATGCAAAGAAGAGGCCAACATCTTCAGAGGCCACAGCTTACAAACCACTCCATTAAATGATCTTGCTTTGTTTTCCATCGCTGTGTCTGGCTTGGCTGTTTCTCTGTGAGCACCTGCTCTCCGTCATCACAGAGACGTGCTATGGTCAGGAAACCAGGTGATGCTCACTATCGGAGGTGGAAGGAGAAATGAACTATGGCAATGTCAAATTAAATTACACCAGAAATGTAAGATAGCTTGATTTCCATAGGAGGTGAGCTGGGGAGCTAGCTCTGAAATTGAATGGAGTGTATCTCGCAATAAAGAGGCTGGGATAAGTCAAGTTGAGGTGCTTTTTCTGCTGCTGAATGACCCTGGGGACAGGAAGAGGCAAATGGGAATGCAGAAGATACCCATATGCTGCTTTTTAAAAGACTGCTAATGCAATGATTCACCTTGCCTGATGATTCAGGATAGCTAATTCATGAGATGGGGCTGAAGCTCCTATAAAACTGAAGAGAGAGACACGTCACCATTGCAAGGAAAGGCTCTATCTACACCATTTACCTAAATTACGAAATTTGCATTGTTGCCAGAACATTTTCTAAACCTGTGGAAATAAATACGAGGATTTCTGACACCCCACTTTTGTATCTTTTACTTTCTTTTGCTATTAGTAAAAAATAAGGCATTAAGAAAAATTCCTCATGTTGTGTCAGATTGCTGGTTTTTCCCATTGGAATCTTGAAGTGTTTTAAGCTAGCACTCTTGGTTTAGGAAGGCAGTGATCCATATAGGCAGTGGAAATAAGCACTAAAGGTGTCATGAGAAAGGAATTCAATGCAAAACGTACTGCACAAACACATATGCATGAATGAAATGAGACAACCCTTGCAATTTATAGTCTTTGGAAAGAAAGGTAGCAGAGCAGTAGAGTTTTCCTGCTCAGGGCTCTTAGAGACTTCTAACATCTATTTAATTATGTTCTTTACTTGGAAGCTGTACTTAGATGCTGCTCTATCTGATGTGTAAACTTGAGTTGCACGTCTCTTGAGCTCCTTCTCTGTGGTTTCCTGGTACAGCCGTACAGATGAGGTGGTTCTGAAGGCTGCTCAACTGCACGTTTGATTTGGTCCAGCGGCTTCTGTTTCAGGCTGGCTCTTTTGTACGCTGCCTTTTTATGTGAAGTACATGGGACTGCTGCAGTATTTCCCTCTCTCTCAGTTGAATTCCCTTCTCTGCCAGTAAAGAGTTAATAATTGGAACTATGAATTGAGGTGCTTTTTTTTTTAAAATTCTAGAAGGAATTAATTGAGCCAGACAGGAGAGTTGAATACCTCTATGAGAGCTTTCCCCATGTGTTTCTTATTCTCAGGAAAACTGTCCTTTTACTGATTTTTTTCCAAGATACCCTTACCTTTACTAATCAGTCTTCTGACTTAGGCAGAATTATTCAAATAGGTCTATTGATGGAGTACCCCGTTCACTTGATAAAAGGCCCAACTCCGCTTCAGTGCATTTTTTCTGCTTGAGCGGCATCTGCCAATATTCTTGCATTTTCTCTCTAATTACCTTCATAGATCGCTAGAATCCATTCAGAATGACGTAGCTGGAACAAGCCTGGGTACTAAACCAAATAGTGGGGTTACAGAGACTTGCATAAGGATCTTAATGCATTTAGTCAGATGCGACATAAATTATGTCTTTTTTGTTGATAGGCTTGGTAGATAAGCAGAAGAGAAAGTTTGTCCATAGATATTTGTAACAAGGTGCACACGTGAAGGTTCTGATTGAAGAAAAAAGACAAAAAAGAAAAAAAAAGGGAAAAAAAAAAGGTAGAGACACGTACAAGGGAAGGTACAAAGTGCCTGTTAATTTGGTTCAACTCCAATCTTTAGTCCCAACGACAGGAAAGCAAGTTGGATTCATCGACGTGAAGCCTTTTTGGTGATGCCAAACTCTTTTCTACAGAGTAGCTTGGATTCTCAAGTACTGTGTTACTAAAATGTTAAAAGCAAGCAAAATTAGGAGATCTTCCTATATTTCAGGACAGTGCCTCTGTAAGATATTGAGGAGAACAGAGTAGATTTCTATACGCTCCATATTGTTTAACGCAATCATACACTCGGAGATAAACAACTACAGTTTTGCTTGAAAAATTATATTTACTATTTTCATAGGCATATCGTAGGAGCAAAATAGCTTTTGGATCATATTCTGCCTACTGAGAAGCACTGGTTGCAATCATATAGAAATATTTCAGAATACAAAATGCCTACAACACAAAGATGTGTCTGGTTTGGGCTGAGGAGAGGAGTTGTTCATTGTCTTCCCAAGTCTCAACTGCCAAATGTGAACTTTATAGTATACAAAGAAAGTAAAAAGCATTTTCCATGGCTCTCAAAATCGAAGGCATTAAAACAACCCAGTTTTTCATCTGGGCTTTTCTGTAGAGGAAAAAGCAGAAACGTTTAAATTAATTTAGTGAGGGGATCTTGCACACAAACACTGGTCCAAGTTCCTGCAAATGGAAACTGGTTGCCTGATAATTGGATACAGAATAGGGCTGTATCAAGGTTTAATAATGTATTTAAAATACAAAGTGCAGAAATAAAAATTCTTTTCTTTTTTTCTGTTCCAGGTTCTCTGGGAGATGCTAACAAGGGAGGTCCCCTTTAAAGGCTTGGAAGGATTACAAGTAGCTTGGCTTGTAGTGGAAAAAAACGAGGTAAGACTACGTTTCTACATTCAGGTACATAGATCAGAAAACAGTATTGGGGTTTTGCAAAAGACTTTTTCATCTTCTTCAAATTGAAAGTAAGTTCACGCGTATGGAAAGATTAGCAGTAGGAGCTAACACAAAGGGTCAAAGTGATGTTATTCCTCATGAATGGACCCTTTACATCTAATTGTTGCAGCTTCACGTCGTGATGCTGTAGATCAAAAATTGTACAAGTACTGTACTAGTTTCTCAGTCTCAATTGTAAAACCTAGGGGTTTGTTCTTAGTGATGAAAGAAGCCATTGCGTCCAAGGTAGGGGAACAGTTTAACTCCATCTCCTGCGTTTAGGACATCTTTTTACTGGCCGGGAGTTGATATATCTGTAAGAGACCTTCAGCTACTTCAACTTAACTCTCCCAGCAGGAGTCACTATAGTACAAGAAACTGCCGCTTAGATGAAAATTTCAAAAATAAAAGAAGAAAAAATAGTTTTAAAAAAAGAGAGAAATTACAGTTTTGCCACCTACGTTCAACACTACATTGAAGATGAGCTCCTCACTGGTATCGGCAAGGCTGTGGCATAGCTGCAAGCCTCCTCATGCAGAGTCTTTCCATTTCAAAAGCACTTCAGTGGTGTAAACACCGTTTGTACAGTGTCCCCGGCCTCGCTTTTCTTCTTCTCACAAATTGAGGCTTTCAGTTAGTTGGACATGTGAGGGTATATCTGAACACATAGTCCCTTGAAATCAAAGACAGTAACTACATTTAAAAAACATTTAAAGTTGTGACTGTACCACACACAGACAAGCATGGAAATCCTCCACAAAGATGAAACCTCCTCTATCTAGACACAGCGGAAGCTTGGGAAACATTACAATGGCGAGGCACTGGCTGTACAATACAGATTCCTATTATTCTACATAAACTGTTTCTCAAAATGCTTCAGAGTTAAACAGAAGAGTTAGGTTTCCTCCTCTTAGTTTAATATTTTTTGTTGGTGTTTTTCCTCCCCTCTCATTTTTTTTTTCCCTTCTATTTGAGGACTGGATTAATTCCAGTGAGCGATACTGTGATATACCACTTAGGTGGAAATGCTACGCTAACAGTGTGAAGATTATGAATGTGGTCTTCTACAGTGTTTAGCAGACCAGGAGGCACAAAGAGACTCTTTCTCCTAGTTTAGGAAAAGCCTCACACATAATTTTGAAGGAGGAACCAGAAGGCCTTCCATCAACAGTATTTCTTTCCTATGCCTATGTGTGGTTTTACGTAAGGGGTACAAAGTGGCACTGGGAACGTTGTGCGATGCACTGAAAGACATCAGAGGGTACAACAAACGTTTCTCAGCAATTTTCCAGAGCGAGGAATTGCGTAAAACACAGTATGAACAAAATGTGGACGTGACGACTCTTTTACTCATGGCAGAGGAAACTTAAGGGGTGACATTTCCAGAGCCAGCTGTTTGTCTGCTACCATCTTCTCTGGAAAGGTGCCAGGTTACTTAGAGGGCATTAACGCTTGCTTACATAGTTCTTATTTTTTCTGGCCGTGTCTGGGGAACATGCCTAGCATAAGCCTTGCAACAGTCAGCTTGCACTACTTTTCTTCATAGTTTCTATGTCCCAAAGCAAGCGTGAGGGTCGGGTTCTGCTCTTAGTTCAATCTGTTGACATCAGTGGGGTTGCATGGTTCCGGTTCACAACAGCATTTGTTGTGAGTCACTGTTGAGCCAGTCCTCCATTTTTTTCGCTGCAAGTCTCTTGTTGAAATCGGTGTGGGACTGAGGCCAAAGCATAATTGCATAGGGTGAAAAATCCGCCTTTGCAAAGCCTGGGCCCAACAAATGAAGTGGATTTTAATGATTCTGTAAGGGTCTTTTTCGACTCTCTCTGCATAATTTCACAGTGTTATTTTTATTCTGGTAAAGTTTCTATATAATTACATATTTTTTTAAATCTAGAAAAGAAAAAAAATGAGAGTTCAGATTATGCTAGGAGTGATCTCATAATGAATTAACACTGAGAAATGTCATCTTCATTATAATATGGCACTTTTGGAACCTGCTACCTCTGTATTGCACGACAGATAACATTCTGCGTAAGTGAGAGACATACAAATGGTGATTGCAATTGATTTTTCCACCTCCTGGAGCAGCGAGGGTTACAGAGGAATACTGTAGCAAGACTAGCCAGTGTATTTTTAGGCTAATGACTCAACCAGAGATCAAGCACCAGTACAACTTGCTTATGCATTGTACGAATTTCTGTGTATTTCTTGCACAGAAAGCTTTGCACCTTAAGGTATGACATTATTTTAATAATCATACTCCTGCAGTGCCCTGGCTCTGTACCTCATGTTTCCAGTCTTCATGTTGCCCAAATGCTTGTGCAGCAGAATTTGTTAGCTCTTACTTTGGTTGCCGTGGCTTGTAAGTCTTTGCAGGTCACGTTGTAGTAATGTCGTGGTACAATTTGACACAATTTGTTTTGATTCTGAAAGGCCAAGAGTAGGACAAATCAAATCAACCTGTCTTCTTGGCAGGTTGGTCTGAGCAGAACTGTAATATCTGGTTCTTACCTGTTACAGGACAGGGAACCTTTTTTTTCAGCTTGACCCCTGTTATATTTGGACCCATTTTCACTAAGGAACTGTTTTTTATTTTAATCTACGTATTTTTTTTAATTTAGTATGAAACATCTGAAGTCAGTCGACTGCCCTGGCGAGAGCAGAGGCATCTCCTTATATGTGTAATGTTGTTTAGTCGCGACTGGAGAGGCTTCGGTGTCTGGGTGTGCATGTATGAGAATGGATTTGCTTTTAGGCTTTCCAGCGTGGAGGCAGAGTCTTTAAACTGAAAGTCCTCTAACACTGACGAGGGAATCTTTTCATGGTTTAAAACTCTCAGCAAAGGAAACCAAACAAGCTTCAGACTAATCCTCTGTAGTTAGTGGTCCTGGCTATAACCAGCAACTCCTTGTCTTCAGTCATCAGGAAATATTTATACAGGTTCACTGCACTCTGTGAGTACTCTCTGAGATCTGCGTGTCCTCATTAATCCTTCTGACCACAGGTTCATGAGACATCTCTTATGTCATGTAGAGCTTCACTATTTTAACTCACTTAATGTAATCTATGTTTCAGCCTTTTGTTACATCAAAAGTGGTTATAAGCATTGTACAGCTGGATCATCTCTGTGGGACAAAGGAATTAAAACAGGCAGAATGTTACACCTATCTTGACAAGCATCTTAGGATACCATGCAGTAACCTCCACAAATCACTGTGTTTTAGTGTTAAAAGTTGTTTGCCTCGTTTTCACTGCCTTATCTCCGAGCTTTCTTAAGCAACTCCATCTGTGCATTTCTTCCATCCCTTCTTTGTAAGTCTATTAATTAACTTGTACATCTTGCTAGTGTTGGGATTTTTTCTTTAATATGTCAGTCTTCAAATTTTATATTGCACTTAAAAGAAAGAAGAGTGTGTTTTGCCTCTTTTAATTATTGGTAGCAGCTTTAAGGGAAGTGCTTCCAATAACTGGTACATTCTCTCTCCTTTAGAGATTAACCATTCCAAGCAGTTGTCCCAGAAGTTTTGCAGAGCTGATGCACCAGTGTTGGGATGCTGATTCAAAGGTAATTTAATTTGTGTTCGATTGTGTGACCATCACATATGAAATATCTATTTCAAGGTCTGACTTTGACGCCTTCCTTGTGTTAAATCATGTCAAGAGTAAGTTAATCCATAAAATGTGGGTAGGAGCAGCAGCACCACGTTCTGAATTAATGTTAAAACTTTCTTGATCTTCCCTTAGGGCTTTGAATGATGAGCTTTATAATTATTATACTGTAGTAATATAATAGTAGAAGTACTGTAATATATTATTTAAGCATAAAAATGGGGTGAAAATACAAGTTGGAACCAAACCATTGTCACTCTTAATCTGCCCCTATGGGAATAAACTAGAAGGAAAATTAAAGGGAGTGTTTACTCAGTAAAAGGTTTTGTAGATAATGGGAGTTACCTTCTTTAAATTGACTCTGCTACCATCCTGTTGCACATAAAACTGACTGGAAAGAGCCTGTGGGCATACTATCTTTATTGCCAAGTATTAGCATCCATTTCCTTTGCCTATGAAGGTACTTTAGAGAGGGAAGGATAGGTAAAGAAAGGAAATTATGCTGTTTTTCTCAAGTCAAGGCATCAGCAAGAATTTTGTTCCCTTAAACTCAGAAGAAAGTTACCCACAATTTCAGAGAGACCAAGACTAATCCCAAGGCAAATCATAGCTCTTAGGTGCTCTAAAGCTAGAACTAGTTATCACCAGAGCAGCCACAGAAGAGCAATATGAGAAAGGAGATTTCCCTTCTTGGTTTTTCTTTTAAACAAGGAGCTGCTTTCCTACAGAATGGATGAGGAAGCCTGAGATCCATCATCAGTGCATGATTTCCACACGAACACACATTTAAATGCCATTCCCCAATTATCCTCTCCACAGAAGAGAGAGGAGAAAAATGCTTTGAGTCTTTGAATCTTCAGGTAGACTGTTTAAGTTCTAGGTCAGTAATTACTGAGGAACACTTTCCAGTGGTAACTACGTATCTTTAATAACTACTCCCAAGCATCAACATCGCCACCAATGCCACAGAATCAGAATTATTGGAGCTTCTTTTCTGTGATTGCAGCACATGCTAGATCAGCTTGCTCTCTTGCTTGCTCTAGCCGCACACAGAAGTGTCCAGATGGCTGATGCTGTTTTTAAAGGAGAGGGAGGGATCTGCATGTTTTAAAGGAAGGATATTCAGCTATCAGGCTGAGTTCAGCCAGCGTGAGCAATTCACCCGAGTTTGGGCTGGTTCCTGGAAGCACTGTTCCCAGAGGCGTCTCAGATCTGTGCGAAGAGTGAATTTCAGGTTAGATGGGTTTTTCTGACAGTCTGCTCTGCGCTGCTTTTTTCATGCAGCTTCTCCTCTGTTAAGCAATTATAAATGCTTTGTTCACATGACTGAAATGGAGTAATCTCTGGTCACAGTTTGGGCATGTGACTGACTTACTCAGTCACGTGTTGAGAAAAAGATCTCTACTCGCAGCTCTCCAAATGCCTTGATAAAAGGCTGTGTGGCCTGCATGAGCCAAAAGATGGAGCACACTCCTCTAAAATACTGCTCTGTGTAATGTTCCCTGTTCACCAGGATTAGCTTTAGAAAATCAGATAGTTGATGCGTGAACAAGTTACTGAAGGTCAAGCAGGGGTGGGCTTGAGGATGTCAGCTGCTCAAAAGCAGTTGCTAATGTGCCTACTTTTAGCCCACAGAAAGCATGAGGTATCGTAGGTGGCTTATCCCTGAGAAGAGGGATGTGCATTTACTGTGGGGCTAAGGAATATGCTTGGAGAGCTGCTGCAGAGCAGCTGGAGTGTCAGACACTGCTCACACCATCATTTCCGTATGGGAATGGACAGAGCTATTAACTGTGCTTTGAATTCTTAAGAATTTCTTCATTCGTCGAGAAAAATGACCGTAGTGCATTGCTGCACATTATATTTGTAATGGTGATCTTTATAGAGTTTAAACTGTGCTGGTTGAAACAAACACTCCCTAGTGGGTTCAAAGCATTGCACTAAATTGTTAATTACTTATAATTTTAAGTCAGTGATTATTAAAGAGCAGTGTCTGTGCTAAGTAAGTACCTTAAATAACTGCTTCCACATGTTGAAATCCCTACCAAACAAACAGCTTTTGCTTGGGTACTAGATAATTGTACAAACAGGGTTGCTCATCACTGATGCCTTTGTTTACTTGCTTTGAAACACAGGTGAGTGGTTCTCTTTCTCATTTCATCTGTTCCTTCAGTTTATTCCCACTTTAACATCAAGAACGTTTATAAATTACTGAATATTTTAATGGCAATCAGGAACCTGGGAACAGAGAAGCAGCAGGAAAGGAAAGCCATATGGATTAAATATCCTGGTTTTATGCAGACCCGGTTAGTAAGAAATACTGGGTGGAAGGAAACAGTGAAAAGATTAGCCAGAATAATTTCTAGAGGGGCATGCATTTTAAAGATTTTTGTATGAGACATCACAGATATAAAGGGAAGCAATTTTGAAAGGCAACTCGTGCCTTGATATTTTAAGAATCTCTTGTAAGGAATGACTTGAGATGCCTGACTCTCTCTAGAAAGTGCTAAGCAGTCATCCACCAAAAATAAGACTTTTAAAAAAAACCAAACCTTCTCAGCTTGGGCTTCCAATTTCAACAGTCACTTCTTGCCAGTTGTAACCAAGGTATCGGTCTGCACTTAGAGTACATTTATTAAATCTGAAATTATCCTTGCCTAGGGGGGAGAAACCAACAAAACCCACATGGCAGTGTAGGCTTGTGTCTTCCTGTCAGGTTCACCTCCAGGGAAAGCTGGTACCTGTAAATCTGGCAGCTACAGCGCTGGCAGGGTGGCTGCTGGCTGCTCACAGAAATGGCATAGCTTCATCAGTGCTGTGTCACTGTGCACTTGTTCCAGCTCTGGTTGCACAACTCAACTGCTCCTTTGCCTGTAGCATAGGACCCAAAGAGTGTGTATTGCTGCTCCTCCCAGATCAGTCAGTCAGTGAAAACTTGCCCTTTGTAAAAGCCCTGTTCTCTGTCATTACCTCCCAGAATCACACAGAATCCCAGAACGTTAGGGATTGGAAGGGACCTCCAAAGCTCATCCAGTCCAATCCCCCTGCCGGAGCAGGAACACCCAGATGAGGTTACACAGGAAGGCGTCCAGGCGGGGTTTGAATGTCTGCAGAGAAGGAGACTCCACAGCCTCTCTGGGCAGCCTGGGCCAGTGCTCTGTCACCCTCACTGAGAAGAAGTTTCTTCTCCAATTGAAGTGGAACCTCCTGTGTTCCAGTTTGTGTCCGTTACCCCTTGTCTTATCATTCTTTGTCACCGAGAAGAGCCTGGCTCCATCCTCGTGACACTCACCCTTTAAATATTTATAAACATGAATGAGGTCTCCCCTCAGTCTCCTCTTCTGCAAACTAAAGAGACCCAGCTCCCTCAGCCGCTCCTCATAAGGGAGATGCTCCACTCCCTCCATCATCTTTGTAGCCCTACGCTGGACTCTCTCCACTGCCTTTACTCCAGGCAGGCCTGGTAGAAGTGTTGACTCTGCTCACTTAGTGGCAGCCTTGCCCTGTACTTCCCAATACACCCCCAAGAAAGGAGGAGCAAGCAAAACTCATCGAAGCATTTTGAATCCTAAGTAAGCCATAAAATATTGTAATTAATGCAGCATGGGGATGTTTGCCCTTCATCTTTTCCTGAAAACAGAATTAGTTTAGTAAAGGCACATTATGCATCTGCCAGTCTGTTAGTACATAGCACTAGCACCCTGGTGTATTGGTGGGGAGCCACGATCTCCTGTCTGGCAGCTCCCTCACCATTTGGGAGGCTCTTAAATCACATCAACAATTCACACCCACTGAGGTGGCTACAAGAGATGCAGCTGTAGCAACAAGAAGGGTGTGAGGGCTGTTCGAAGGTTCTCCTTTCCCAAAACTGCACCAGAGTTGATGAATTTCATGTGGCCCGTGTCCCCTAGTGCAGCACGGTCCCTGATCTGGGAGGTCTGTGCTCTTCCAGGGTGTGTGCAGAGGGCCTGGTCAGCCCTGGCATGTCCAGCAGCATCATCCTGCCTGCAGGGGGATGACCGCAGCCTGCTCCAGCCCCCCTGTAAATGGAGGGGGATTGTGCTGTTCCGTGGACATTGAGCTGGGGGCAAAGCTGTGTAAGCACATGGTAACTGGGGCAAGTGCTGTCTGTTGCAAAGAAAATCTGCATAACTCATCCAGCTGCCCGTTGCCTGAAATCATGGAGATGGACCAAAAAATGACAGACAGAGCCTCCAGTTACAACCGAGCAGTGCAGCGTTACAATATAAGAGAGCTTGTCTTTTTTTTTGTTAAGCATTTGACACTTTTTCATGCTGTTTGACATTTAAAATAAAGAAATTGTCTTTCTTTTATAATGTGGAAATCACTTGGATCTTCCTGGGAGAGACACCTCAGCATTGTTCCTAATTGTTTTTGTGCTCCCAAATTAAAATGCACGTTTTAATTGCGGCATCTGTAATTTTAGCAGAAATGGTATAATTACAGGCGCGATAGAGAGAGAATGTGCATCATCCCCTTATTATGTATCTACATTTTGTTTCAGCCTTTTGTCTCAACCTTGTCTGGGGTCTGTCAAACAGACTAACAGAGTCAGCGCGCTTTCAAGAAACACATTTCACTGTGGCTTTTTCAGGTTTCAATTATTATCTTGCTTCACAGCTTCCTTTTGGGACCAAGGGGAAAGTAGAAAATGCAGAGAAGTTGTAACTGCTCTCTGTGACTGGCGAGCACAGGAGCAGAAAGTTCAGTGAATGAGCCCAGGATGGCAGAGCACAGGCACCTCTGATGTGATTTCGGCTGCCACAGAGACATCCTTGTGTAGCCTCAGGCTTTGCCTCTTCCCTGGCTGCTCCTGAGGTAGCTGGGTGAGAGGCTTTCCTGGAAAGTCTGTTCTCTTTAAGAAAGAGATCACAGCCAGAAACCCATTTTTGGTGGGCAGCTAAACAGCTTGTTTCACGTATTAAAGAGTTTGGGCGACTACCTGTAAAAGGCCATCTGTCCAAGTACCAGTTGCTAATGGGTCCAGCCTTCTCTTTTTGGCAGTATTTTCCTTCTTCGCTTGAGGAAAACTTGATTCTTGAGAATGAAGACTCTTGATGGTTATCGATGCTACTAATATTGTTTAATGCTCTCACTGAATACCAAAAGGTTTTACCGGTAGATATGGGAGACTAAGCTAAAGCTTGAGTCCTACCAGCTTACGTGACTCTTCCCAAACTTCAACAGGAGGAACAAACAAACAAAACACCACTTACAAACTTACAGTCCTCTTGTAGGATGCTGCGTTCAGAAAGCAGCACCCCAATTTCTGTTGCTTGCATGCAGTCTTCAAGTTGAAAAATTCCTGCAAAGAATTTTACGCGGTAGTAGTTGTATATGAATGCAAATACTGTGGGTGTTTTTGTTTTTGTTGTCAGAAAAGGCCATCTTTCAAGCAGATCATTTCAATCCTGGAATCTATGTCAAATGACAGCAACCTTCCAGACCAGTGTAACTCATTCCTGCATAACAAGGCGGAGTGGAGGTAAGTTTCGGAAACCTTCCTCCCAAGGTGAAATGATGGGGTTTTCCTTTGAAGTGGGGTATGAGTCTGTAGTCTTCACAAAGACATCAGACCCCGATGATGTATTGGTAGAAAATATCTGTGCTTGAGGTATTTTTAGAGCGTAACTTACCTTGTTTTTCAGGAATGCACAGAATGTTGTGAAACTTCTATTAGGAGCCAATACACTTAGCTGTACCCTGTATTTATTATTGCACTGGTTTAGGTATCATGATATTTACGGTTTTGTGATTCACATCTTGAAACCAAGTACGTATTTAAAGTCAGTAGTGCGAGGGCAAAACAACTCAGGTGTTTGATGCAATTTTCAGGGAAAGTGTATAGGCATATGTTTATATTAAAGGATAAAGAGCATAAAAGAGTAAATTTTCAAATCATGCCTCCATTTGTCTTCACTCTGCCACTTTTCGTGCATTCTCTCCTTTGTACTGACTTTGCGTCCATGCACTCGGCGTATGGCCAGGCCAGCCCTATTTTTGCAGTGCACCAGCATTGCTTGAGCACGTGATTTTATCTGCTGCTGACTGCAATTTTTATTCGTAAGCGACAATAAGAAGTGAGATTTGAGAAAATTTTATTACACGACACAGTTTTACAGTGAAAGTTTACGCCTCTTTTCTCTCTGTGCCAAAACTTTTTAAAAAAACCTTATCCCTAAAGCTTATTTGTCAGTTAGAAAGGTTTTCGCAGTACGTACTTCTGTTTGGAAAAGAAAATTGAGAACAGATCTGCATAGGCAGAAGATTTTTACCCGGTGATGGTGCCTCAGTCTATATTAAGCAGTGTTGGCCCCACTCCAGGTCAGCTGGGAGCCAGCAGCATTACAGGGTTCCCTGCCCGCGGTCAGCGCAGGAATCGAAGAAACCTGGAGCAGGGTTTGGGGAAAGAGCGCAGTGGGGGGATGTACCACAACCGCGGCAGCCCAGATTTCCTCCGCGGACTTCCAAGGAAAATCACGACGCACACTTTTAATCGGAGGAGTGGAAAAAATGAGCCGGCGCCGTGGGGCGCTCCCCGGTCACGTGGCGGGAGGATTAATAGCCTGTTCCGGGGCCGGGCCCGCTCCTGCCCTGACTCA